>NC_135957.1:85405381-85640927 GCF_053455715.1 Rhinoraja longicauda | reverse complement strand
AAGGCCTGTTTCCAGGCTGTATCACTCTAAAAAACTTTGTTTAGCGTTCACCTCTCCTCTCCTCTCCTCTACTCTCCTCTCCTCTCCTCTCCTCTCCTCTCCTCTCCCTCTCTCCTCTCCTCTCCTCTCCTCTCCTCTCCTCTCCTCTCCTCTCCTCTCCCCTCCCCCCCTCCTCCTCTCCCCCCCTCCCCTCTCCCCTCCCCTCCCCTCCTCTCCTCTCCCCTCCCCCCCTCCTCCTCTCCCCCCTCCCCCTCTCCCCTCCCCTCCCCTCCCCTCCCCTCCCCCTCCCCTCCCCTCCCCTCCCCCTCCCCTCCCTCCTCTCCTCTCCCCTCCCCCCTCCTCCTCTCCCCTCCCTCCCCTCCTCTTCCCTCTTCCCTCTACCCTCCTCCCCTCTCCCCTCCCCTCCCCTCTCCCTCTCCTCGCCCGGCCATCTTTGTGTCCCGGGGTGGGTGGCGCCCCCTGCAGCCGACCTTGAAGCCTGCAGGTGGAGTCATTACCCGGTTCACCCTCCCACCAGCCCTCACGTCCCGCGTCTCCAGCGGCTCGCTCCCGGCTACCCCGACCGACCCGACTAGCCTTCCTGTAGGCACCGTGAGTGTGGCATTGCGGGATGGCCGCGGCTAAACCTTGCCCGCTGCACCAGCGCGTCGCTCCGTCCACTCACTATCACACCGGCTACTGGTGTGGATGAAGGAAAAATGGTCCCAATGTTGGGGGAGTCCAGAACAGGGGCCACAGTCTTAGAATAAAGGGGAGGCCATTTAGAACTGAGATTTTTTCACCCAGAGAGTTGTGAATTTGTGGAATTCTCTGCCACAGAAGGCAGTGGAGGCCAATTCACTGGATTAATGTAAAGGAGAGTTAGATAGAGCTCTAGGGGCTAGTGCAATCAAGGGATATGGGGAGAAGGCAGGCACGGGTTACTGATTGTGGACGATCAGCCATGATTATCGGCATGGTGGCGCAGCGGTAGAGTTGCCGCCTTACAGCGAATGCAGCGCCGGAGACTCAGGTTCCATCCCGACTACGGGCGCCTGTCTGTACGGAGTTTGTACGTTCTCCCCCGTGACCTGCGTGGTTTTCTCCGAGATCTTCGGGTTTCCTCCCACACTCCAAAGATGTGCAGGTTTGTAGGTCAATTGGCCGGGTAAATGTAAACATTGTCCCTAGTGTGTGTGTAGGATAGTGTTAGTGTGCGGGGATCGCTGGGCGGCACGGACCCGGGGGGCCTGTTTCCGCGCTGTATCTCTAAAAACTAAATGAACACATTGAATGGCGGTGCTGGCTCGAAGGGCCGAATGGCCTCCTCCTGCACCTATTGTCTGTGTTTCTATGTTTCTACGTTTCTACATTCAAATGTTGTTGCTGCACAGGTGGACTGCTCTGACGTGGTGGAGAGGGCATGCTGGACCACGCGGAGGAGAGGGGCATGCTGGACCACGCGGAGGAGAAGCAAGACCCATGGGCCCTGTGCTTGGACAATGGCTTCCAGCTGGCCCGGCAGATGCAGAGACCACAATGCCGCATCTACTCTGTGGGGTAGGCCCTGCTCTTGCAAACCTTCTACCTGAAGAAGGGTTTTCGACCCGAAACATTACCCGTTCCTTCTCTCCAAAGATGTTGCCTGACCCGCTGAGTTACTCCAGCATTTTGTGACACCCTCTCACATCAAGTCAACGGATGGCAAGGGCGGCACGGTGGCGCCAGCGGGTAGAGTTGCTGCCTCACAGCGCCAGTGGCCCAGGATGCATCCTGACTACGGGTGCTGTCTGTACGGAGTCTGCACGTTCTCCCCGTGACCACGTGGGTGGCTCCTTTCCTTTAGTTTAGTTTAGAGATACAGCGCGGAAACAGGCCCTTCGGCCCACCGGGTCCACGCCGCCCAGCGATCCCCGCACACTAACACCATCCTACACCCACTAGGACAATTTGTACATTTACCAAGCCGATTAACCCACAAACTGCACGTGTTTGGAGTGTGGGAGGAAACCGAAGATGTCGGAGGAACCCACGCAGGTGACGGGGAGAACGTACAAACTCGGTACAGACAGCGCCCGTAGTCGGGATGGAACCCGGGTCTCCGGCGCTGCATTCGCTGTAAGGCAGCAACTCTACCGCTGCGCCACCGTGACCGCCCAAAATGGCTCCTGAAAACTCTCCCACTAGTGAAACATCCTCCCCACATCCACTCTATCCAGGCCTTTCGCTATTTGGTACGTTCAATGAGGTCCCCCCCTCATTTGTCTGAACTCCACATTTTCCCTATCTAAAAAACCTGTCCAATGCCACTACCGTATCGAACCAACAAAAGATGTTTTTTTCACCTGCACTTCGGAGAATCCCTCAAGAAGACCTCTGGAGAAACACCGGTTTCCCAAGTTCACAAGCTCTTGGAGCAGAATTAGGCCATTCGGCCCCTCGACTCCACTCCGCCATTCAATCATGGCTGATCTATCTCTCCCTCCTATTCCATTTTCCTGCCTTCTCCCGTAACATTTGACACCCGTACTAATCAAGACATTTCGGAGGAGAGAGGCTCACTTGCACTTCCTCCAACCTCATCTACTGTGTCTGCTGTGTCCGGGTGTCAACCTCTGTACATCGGCGAGACCAAGCGCAGGCTCGGCGATCGTTTCGCTCGACACCTCCGGCTCAGTCCGCCTTAACCAAGCTGATCTCCCGGTGGCTCAGCACTTCAACTCCCCCCTCCCACTCCCACACTGACCTTTCTGTCCTGGGCCTCCTCCATTGTCAGAGTGAGGCCCAGAGCAGATTGGAGGAGCAGCACCTCATATTTCGCTTGGGCAGCTCACACCCCCAGTGGTATGAACATTGACTTCTCCAACTTCAGATAGTTCCTCTGTCCCTCTCTCTCTAACACCTCCCCCGTCCCAGTTCTCCCACCAGTCTTCCTGTCTCCGACTACATTCTATCTTTGTCCCTCCCCTGACATCAGACTGAAGAAGGGTCTCGACCCGAAATGTCACCCATTCTTTCTCTCCAGAGATGCTGCCTGACCCGCTGAGTTACTCCACAGCATTTTGTGTCTGCCTTCAGAGGAGAGAGTTCAGCACATTGCACAAAGCCAGGTGGAGATCACATGCAAGATGTTTCCGGAGATAAGGGTCTTGCCTGAGATGGTGTTCTCGTTCTTCCTGCGGACAGGAAGCTGGAGTAAACAAAATTCTTCCAGACCAGCTTAGATTCTGGTGCTGATTTTAACACAGAGAGGGTACTTTTGAACGATTACAACAAGGGTTGCCAACTGTCCCGTATTATCTGGGACATCCTGTATATTGGTTGGTCCCGTACAGGACCGCTCTTGTCCCGTATTAGGCCCGGGGGGGCGCTGTAGGCCCGGACACTGTAGGCACGGACACTGTAGGCCCGGACACTGTAGGCCCGGACACTGTAGGCCCGGACACTGTAGGCCCGGACACTGTAGGCCCGGACACTGTAGGCCCGGACACTGTAGGCCCGGACACTGTAGGCCCGGAAACTGTAGGCCCGGATACTGTAGGCCTGGACACTGTAGGGCCAGACAGTGTAGGCCCGGATACTGTAGGCCCGGACACTGTAGGCCCGGATACTGTAGACCCGGACACTGTAGGCCTGGACACTGTAGGGCCAGACAGTGTAGGCCCGGACAGTGTAGGCCCAGACACTGTAGCCCGGACACTGTAGGCCTGGACACTGTAGGCCCGGACACTGTAGGCCCGGATACTGTAGGCCCGGATACTGTAGGCCCCGGACACTGTAGGCCTGGACACTGTAGGCCCAGATACTGTAGACCCGGACACTGTAGGCCTGGACACTGTAGGCCTGGACACTGTTGGCATGGACACTGTAGCCCGGGGGATAATGTAGGCCGGACGCCACAGGTTCGGACAGTGTAGGTCTGGACAGTGTAAGGCCGGAGGGCCGAAGGGCCTGTTTCCGCGCTGTATCTCTAAACTAAACTACACTAAAAAGGAGATTAAGAAGGGCATTGTTAAAGTAAGGGATGCTGCTGTTGGAGTAGAGGTGTAAAAGAGTGGAGTGGTTGTAATGAGTGATTGCAGACTAGGGGTTGCCAACTTCCTCACTCCCAAATAAGGGACAAAGTGTCACGTCACCCGCCCCACGTCACCTCACCCAGCCAGTGGCCACGTGCTCCCGCTCCACCAATGGCGGCCCGCCCGGGCCAGGAGGCGGGTTGTTACGCAACCTCCGTTAGGCCGCGCCCGGGCCTCCAGTGTCCGAGACTACAGCGGCCCCAGGGCTACAGTGTCCAGGCCTACAGTGTCCGAACCTACAGTGTCCGGGCCTACAGCGTCCGGGCCCTACAGTGTCCGGGCCTACAGCGTCCGGGCCTACAGTGTCCGGGCCTGCAGCGTCCGGGCCTACAGCGTCCGGGCCTACAGCGTCCGGGCCTACAGCGTCCGGGCCTACAGTGTCCGGGGCCTACAGTGTCTGGGCCAATACGGGACAGTTGGCAACCCTAGTGTAGACCCACCTGTGGGCAGAGCAGGCTGAGCGTGGGCCTGGCGAGGGGGCTGTCGTGGGTGCCATGGTGGGCGTGATCTCACCAGGGTTTGTGTCTCTTCCTCCAGGCTGCGGAGTGGAGACGGGGCTTCGAGGAGGAGATGTCCATGGCCGGGTGTGAGGTGCACTACCTTGACCCGAGCGTGCGGGAGGCTCACGTCCAGCAGGCCCAGGGCTACTGGCACCACCGCCTCGCCCTGCACTGGAGAGACCCCAACCCCTCCACCCACGCACACCCCCCAGCCATCCCCACCAGCAAGCTGGCCGCCATCATGCAACGCTTCGGACACAGCAAGGCGTCACCTCCCCTCTCTCTCTCTCTCTCTCTCTCTCTGTTTAGACACTCTCTACCTCCTCTCTCTTTCTTTCTCTCTCTCCCTCTCTCTCTCTCTCTCTCTCTCTCCCCTCTCCCTCTCTCTCTCTCCCTCCCCCCCTCTCTCTCTCTCTCCCTCTCTCTCCCCCCCTCTCTCCCTCCCCCTCTCTCTCTCTCTCTCTCTCTCTCTCTCATCTCTCTCTCTCTCTCTCCTCTCTCTCTCTCTCTCTCTCTCTCCCTCTCTCTCCCCCCCTCTCTCCCTCCCCTCTCTCTCTCTCTCTCTCTCTCTCTCTCCCTCTCCCTCTCTCTCTCCCTCCCCCCCCTCTCTCTCTCTCTCCCTCTCTCTCCCCCCCCTCTCTCCCTCCCCTCTCTCTCTCTCTCTCTCTCTCTCTCTCTCTCTCTCTCTCTCTCTCTCTCTCTCTCTCTCTCTCTCTCTCTCTCTCTCTCTCTCTCTCTCTCTCTCTCTCTCTCCCTCTCCCTCTCTCTCTCTCTCTCTCTCTCTCTCTCTCCTCTCCCTCTCTCTCTCTCTCCCCCCCTCTCTCCCTCTCTCCCCCTCCTCTCTCACTCTCACGCACTCTCTCTCTCCCTCCCTATCTCTCTCTCTCTGTTTAGACACTGTCTACCTCCTCTCTCTTTCTCTCTCTCTCCCTCCCCGCTCTCTCTCTCCCCGCCCTCCCGCCCCCTCTCTCCCCGCCCTCCCTCCCTCCCTCCCTCCCTCCACGCACTCTCTCCCTCCTGTTCTGTGTTATCCCACTTTCCCATCCACTCCCCTACACACTAGGAGCAATTTACAGAGGTACATGGATAGGACAGGTTTGGAGGGATACGGGCCAAATGCAGCAGGTGGGACTAGTGTAGATGGGGCATGTTGGCCGGTGTGGGCAAGTTGGGCTGAAGGGCCTGTTTCAAAGCTGTATCACTCTACGACTCTAAACGTATTGAACAGGCTATTCAGCCCTCGGTGTCCATGCTGGCTCTTTCAAGGAGTATTATCTCTCAATGGTTATCTGCGTGCAGAATGGAACAATGAGATTCTTATTTCACAGAGTGACGTTTCACAGAGTGCTGGAGTAACTCAGCGGGTCAGGCAGCATCCTGTGGGGAACATGGATGGGTGACGTTTAGGGTCGAGACCCTTCTTCAGTCTGAAACGTCACCTATTGCTTTCCTTCAGAGATGCTGCCTGACCCGCTGAGTTACTCCAGCATTTTGTGTCCATCTTGGGCAGAAGGAAGAGATCACCCTAAGAGTGACCCACCTGGGTCAGCCCAGCGCCACGGCCTGCCCTCCCCCCCACTGTACGAGCCAGCGGGTCCCACACTGGTCTCTCCAACCACCGCGGAAGTCACAGAGGGGGCAAGGTGGGGGGGCAAGGTGTCCCCATCCCAGGAGACTGCCTGAGACAAGGCAGTGTGAGACATGCAGGAGGTTCAGCAATAATACACCATCCCTCTCATAAAGTCATTAGTGATAAGAGCAGAATTAGGCCATTCGGCCCATCAAGTCTACTCCGCCATTCAATCATGGCTGATCCATCTCTCCTCCTAACCCCATTCCCCTGCCTTCTCCCCATAACCCTGACACCCGTACTGATCAAGAATGTGTTTATTCTTCTTTACTTTGGCTTTAAGATACAGCGCGGTAAGAGGCCCTTCGGCCCACCGGGTCCGTGCCGCCCAGCGATCCCCGCACACTAACACTATCCTACACACACTAGGGACAATTTACATTTCTACCAAGCCAATTAATCACAAATCTATACGTCTTTGGAGTGTGGGAGGAAACCGATGCTCTCGGAGAAAACTCAAGGGGGAGAACGTACAAACTCCGTAGAGACGGCCCCCGTAGTCGGGATGGAAGCCAGGTCTCTGGCGCTGTGAGGCAGCAACTCTACCGCTGCACCACCGTGTCGTCTTGTTTATAATCTAAACATTGGGACATTCTGGGCTCGATTCCTAACACATTCCTTTTAATACAACAGCCAAACCGTGAGTGCAGAGGCTTGAGATGATGCAGTGATCTGTCCACATTCCACATGGCAGCTGAGAACCCAACATGCTGTACATCAAACAAAGACACCATCAGCCAAAACATTATGACCACTGACAGGCGAAGTGAAAAACATTGATCATCTTGTTATAATGGCACCTGTCAAGGGGTGGGATATATTAGGCAGCAAGTGAACAGTCAGCTCTTGAAGTTGATGTGTTGGATGCAGGAGAAATGGGCAGGAGTAAAGACCTGAGCGACTTTGACAAGGGCCAAATTGTTCTGGCCAGACGACTGGGTCAGAGCATCTCTGAAACGGCAAGGCTTGTGGGGTGCTCCCGGTCAGCAGTGGTGAGTACCTACCGACAGTGGTCCGAGGAGGGACAAACCACAAACCGGCGACAGACAGGGTGTTGGGCGCCCAAGGCTCATCGATGCGCGAGGGCAACGAAGGCTATCCCGTCTGGTCCGAACCGACAGAAGGTCGACTGTGGCACAAGTCACAGAAAATGTTAATGGTGGTCACGGGAGGAATGTGTCACAATACACAGTGCATCGCACCCTGCTGCATATGGGGCTGCACACGGAGGACCAACAGCATATTAGGCAGGTGGGCATAATGTTTTGGCTGATCAGGGTATGATGCCTTTGTGACCACTTTGATCACTGATTCATTCTGTGCCGTCGTTCCCCTGCTGTGCAGTCTGAGCTGTCGGCCTGCCTCGTTATTTAAGGCTTTTCTCTTCTCACCGCAAGCAATCTTTCATTTCCCCTCTTGATTTCTCTTCCTGCAGTGGCTCGGAGTACAATTTATCTTCATTGCCACCGCACTTTCACCCTGCCGTAGGGAGGAAATCACAGAGCAGAGAAGATCTACGAGGATGTTGCCAGCACTCGAGGGGCTGAGCTATAAGGGGACGTTCATAGGTTTAGAATTTCACGGGGTCACGGGGGAGAAGGTACAAACTCTGCACAGACAGCCCCCGTAGACAAGATGGAAGCCGGGTCTCTGGCGCCGTGAGGCAACAACTCTACCGCTGAGCCACCGTGCTCTCTTGGTACAGTTTGCCTGCACGTCTGTCCACACTTTTGAGTGGATCTTTTACCCGTGACTGCCAGAGATAAAATGGAGAACGGTCCCTTCGGCCCACAATGTCCACGCCAAAAATGACGCCAAGTTAGACTAATCTCCTCTGCCTCCACCTGATCCCGTATTCTTCCATTCCCTGCCTATCTAAAAGCCTCTGCTTCCACCACCACCCCTGGCAGCACCTTCCAGGCCCCCCACCACCGCACATCTCCTTTAAACTTTGCCCCTCTCACCTCAAAGTTATGCCCCCTAGTATTTGACATTTTCACCCTGGGAAAAAAAGATTCTGACCGTCTATCTACCCTGTCTATGCCTCTGATAATAAGCTCATGAGCTACAGGAGCAGAAGTAGGCCATTCGGCCCGTCATGTCTGCCCCGCCTTTCGATCGTGGCTGATCGCATTTTCCCCTCTCAACCCCATTCACCGGCACGGTGGCGCAGCGGTAGAGTTGCTGCCTTAAAGCGAATGCAGCCCAGGAGACTCAGGTTCGATCCTGACTACGGGCGCCGTCTGTACGGAGTTTGTACGTTCTCCCCGTGACCTGCGTGGGTTTTCTCCGACATCTTTGGTTTCCTCCCACACTCCAAAGACGTGCAGGTATGTAGGTTAATTGACTGGGTAAATGTAAAAATTGTCCCTAGTGTGTGTAGGATAGTGTTAGTGTGCGGGGATCGCTGGGCGGCGCCGACCCGGTGGGCCGAAGGGCCTGTTTCCGCCCTGTATCTCTAAATCTAAATCTAAAATCTAAATCCTGCCTTCTCCCCATAACCCCTGACACCCAACATAGTAAAAACTGAGGCGGGGAGAAACTTTTTCCACCCAGAGAGTTGTGAATTTGTGGAATTCTCTGCCACAGAGGGCAGTGGAGGCCAATTCACTGGATGAATTTAAAAGAGAGGTAGATAGAGCTCTAGGGGCTAGTAGAATCAAGGGATATGAGGTGAAGGCAGGCACGGGGTACTGATTGTGGATGATCAGCCATGATCACAATGAATGGCGGTGCTGGCTCGAAGGGCCGAATGGCCTCCTCCTGCACCTATTTTCTATGTTTCAATGTTTTTATGGTGTGGTAGACTTCTGTAAGGTCCCTTCCACTGCATCAGGCTGACAAGTGAATATAAAACAACGATGCTCCTCATTTGTCTTGGAGGGGATTGGAACGTGTCCAACTCATCAGCTCTCTCTCCCGCTGCGGCTGATGCAAGTGTCCCTGTTTCCGTGACAACGCACCGTGCCGTCTTACCATAGCCTGTTTGCTCCGAGCTTGCGGAACTGGCAGGTCCAGTTTATCACTTCATGAGTTTAGTTTATTGTCACGTGTACCGAGGTAGAACATAAAATCATAAGTCCTTAAGCGACCAGGCTTGTATACGCTGGAATTTAGAAGGATGAGAGGGGATCTTATCGAAACGTGTAAGATTATTAAGGGGTTGGACACGTTAGAGGCAGGAAACATGTTCCCAATGTTGGGGGAGTCCAGAACAAGGGGCCACAGTTTAAGAATAAGGGGCCGACCATTTAGAACGGAGATGAGGAAAAACTTTTTCAGTCAGAGAGTTGTGAATCTGTGGAATTCTCTGCCTCAGAAGGCAGTGGAGGCCAATTCTCTGAATGCATTCAAGAGAGAGCTGGATAGAGCTCTTAAGGATAGTGGAGTCAGGGGGATATGGGGAGAAGGCAGGAACGGGGTACTGATTGAGAATGATCAGCCATGATCACATTGAATGGCGGTGCTGGCTCGAAGGGCCGAATGGCCTCCTCCTGCACCTATTGTCTATTAAGTGATAGGAGTGGAATTAGGCCATTCGGCCCATCAAGTCTACCCCGCCGTTCAATCATGGCTGATCCATCTCTCCCTCCTCACCCCATTCTCCTGCCTTCTTCCCGTAAACTCCTGACACCCGCACTAATCAAGAATCTATCTATCTCTGCCTTAAAAAATATCCATTGACTTGGCCTCCACAGATTCACCACCCTCTGACTAATGAAATTCCTCCTCATTTCTTTCCTACGAGAACGTCCTTTAATTCTGAGGCTGTGCCCTCTGGTCCTAGACTCTCCCACTGGTGGAAACATCCTCTCCACATCCACTCTATCCAGGCCTTTCACTGTTCAGTAAGCACTCCAGCGAGTACAGGCCCAGTGCTGACAAACACTCATCGTATGTTAACCCACTCATTCCTGGGATCGTAGGTACAGTGAAAAGCTTTTGATTACAATCAACCGTCCACAGTGTATAGATTAGAAGATCAGAGTTAAAGTGAGAAATCTTGTTGTTGGAGTAGCTCTTAGGGCTAACGGAATCAAGGGATGTGGGGAGAAGGCTGGAATGGGGTACTGATTGTGGATGATCAGCCATGATCACATTGAGTGGCAGTGCTGGCTCGAAGGGCCGAATGGCCTCCTCCTGCACCTATTTTCTATGTTTCTAGAGAGTTCAGAGTGTGGAGGGATTGTAATATGTGATTGTAGATCTGCTTCTGTGGCCAGCACGCAAATACTCGACTGGGTTGGGCGCCATCTTGGAAGCAGGAACATCAACATTATATAATCTCCCTCATTCCAGTCTCTTTAACACAACTATGGTATCTGCCTCCACACCACCCACCACCCCAGGCAGCGAGTTCCAAGCGCCCACCACCCTCTGTGTAAACATCTGTCCGGCACATCTCCTTTAAACTTTGCCCCTCTCACCTAAAAACAATGCCTTCTAGTTAGTCTAGTCACCGCCATTTAAAAATGAGGTGAGAAGAAACTTTTTCACCCAGAGAGTTGTGAGTTTGTGGAATTCTCTGCCACAGAGGGCAGTGGAGGCCAATTCACTGGATGGAATTTAAAAGAGAGTTAGATAGAGCTCTAGGGGCTAGCGGAATCAAGGGATATGGGGAGAAGGCAGGCACGGGTTACTGATTGTGGACGATCAGCCGTGATCACAATGAATGGCGGCGCTGGCTCGAAGGGCCGAATGGCCTCCTCCTGCACCTATTGTCTATTTTTCTGTGGTTCTACCCCTCTAATGCAGGCATCATTGTGGTAAACCTCCTCTGCACCTTTTCCAAAGGCTCCACATAACTTCCTGTAATGGGGTGACCGTAACTGCTTGCTGACTGAATAGCATGCAGCAAATATTCTGTTCACCCTAGACAAGGGTGGTCCAAACCTTTAGCCCAAAATACGGGATGTCCCGGCTAATACGGGACAGTTGGCAACCCTAGTGTAGCGGCTCACTAAAGGGACAGTTGGCAACCCTAGTGTAGAGGCTCACTAAAGGGACAGTTGGCAACCCTAGTGTAGAGGCTCACTAAAGGGACAGTTGGCAACCCTAGTGTAGAGGCTCACTAAAGGGACAGTTGGCAACCCTAGTGTAGAGGCTCACTAAAAACGCATGCACCGATAAATCTGTCCGTCCTTCCCAGATTGACGTTCTCAAGGCTGACATGGAGAGTGCAGAGTGGAAGATTCTGGAAAACCTGATCCTGGAGAACGTCATTGGGGAGATCGGCCAGCTGGTGTTGGCGGTACACCTTCATTGGGCGGGCTTCGAGGTCAGTGGAAGCGACAGTGAGGTGGTCCGGTATTGGTACAGCCTTCTGAAGGAACTCGAGCTCAGGGGCTTCAAGCTTTTCCACAGCTACAAGAACATGAACAAGCCGCAAGTCTTCCTGCAAAAGGAGGCGTTCAACGCGAGTAGCAGCTACACTCTCAGCTGGGTGAACACCCAGTGGGCCCAGCGGTGAACCGGCATGGGTGGTGCTCGGTGCCCAGTTCCAAACCTTCCCTTCAACCATCGACTGGTGGAGGCATTCAACAATCACCGTGAGGGAGAGCAAACCAACCTCCCTTCCATTAGTATAAGAAAATAACTGCAGATGCTGGTACAAATCGATTTATTCACAAAATGCTGGAGTAACTCAGCAGGTCAGGCAGCATCTCGGGAGAGAAGGAATGGGTGACGTTTCGTTTGTCCGTCTGAAGAAGGGTCTCGACCCGAAACGTCACCCATTCCTTCTCTCCCGAGATGCTGCCTGACCTGCTGAGTTACTCCAGCATTTTGTGAATAAACCTCCCTTCCATTGAGGTTCAGTCTGAAGAAGGGTCTCGACCCGAAACGTCACACATTCCTGCTCTCCCGAGATGCTGCCTGACCCGTTGAGCTACTCCGGCTTTTTGTGTCTGCCTCCCTTCCATTGACTCCATCTACACCTCACGCTGCCTCGGCAAGGCCCGCAGCATCATCAAGGACCAGTCTCACCCCGGCCACTCCATCTTCTCCCCTCTCCCATCAGGCAAGAGGTACAGAAGTGTGAAAACCCACACCTCCAGATTCAGGGACAGTTTCTTCCCGGCTGTTATCAGGCAACTGAACCGTCCTACCACAACCAGAGAGCAGTGCTGAACTACTATCCACCTCACTGGTGACCTTCGGACTATCTTTGGTCGGACTTTGCTCGCGTTGCCTTGCACTAAATGTTATTCCCTGTATCTGTTCACTGTAAATAGCTCAATTGTAATCATGTCTTTCCGCTGACTGGTTAGCACGCAACGAAAGCTTTTCACTGTACCTCAGTACACATGACAATAAACTAAACTGAACCTTTCAAAAGAAAAATGCTCTGCGACTACATAGCAATTTTGGTCGTTATATTGGATGCTTATTTCATAGAAACATAGAAAATAGGTGCAGGAGGAGGCCATTCATGTTCTCAATCAGTACCCCGTTGCTGCCTTCTCCCCGTACCCCCTGACTCCGCTATCCTTAAGAGCTCTAACTAGCTCTCTCTTGAAAGCAGTCAGAGAATTGGCCTCCACTGCCTTCTGAGGCAGAGAATTCCACAGATTTACAACTCTCTGACTGAAAACGTTTTTCCTCATCTCCGTTCTAAATGGCCTACCCCTTATTCTTAAACTGTGGCCCCTGGTTCTGGACTCCCCCAACATTGGGAACATGTTTCCTGCCTCTAACGTGTCCAACCCCTTAATAATCTTATACGTTTTGAAAAGATCTCCTCTCATCCTTCTAAATTCCAGTGTATACAAGCCTAGTCGCTCCAGTCTTTCAACATATGACAGTCCCGCCATTCCGGGAATTAACCTAGTAAACCTACGCTGCACGCCCTCAATAGCAAGAATATCCTTCCTCAAATTTGGAGACCAAAACTGCACACGGTACTCCAGGTCTCACCAGGGCCCTGTACAACTGTAGAAGGACCTCTTTGCTCCTATACTCAACTCCTCTTATTATGAAGGCCAACATTCCATTGTCTTTCTTCACTGCCTGCTGTACCTGCATGCTTCCTTTCAGTGACTGATGCACTAGGACACCCAGATCACGTTGTACGTCCCATTTTCCTAACTTGACACCATTCAGATAATACTCTGCCTTCCTATTCTTACCACCTGGAGGAACAGGCTTGTTGACAAGTGCAGTGTCTGGAACGAGGAAAGATTGAGGGGCTGGGACCGACAGGGCTGTTGCACTCAGATGACTGGCCTTTGCCAGAGCCATAATGGCGCAGCGGTAGAGTTGCTGCCTTACAACGCCAGAGACCCAGCTTACAACCTGACCATGGGTAGACACACAATGCCTGAGTAACGCAGCGGGTCAGGCAGCATCTCAGGAGAGAAGGAACGGGTGACGTTTCGGGTCGAGACCCTTCTTCAGGCTGATGACAGGGGAGAGAGCGGGACAAAGATAGAATGTAGTCGGAGACAGGAAGACTAGTGGGAGAACTGGGAAAGGGGAGGGGATAGAGAGGGAAAGCGGGGACTATCTGAAGTTAGAGAAGTCAATGTTCATGCCGCTGGGGTGTAAACTACCCGAGCGAAATATGAGCTGCTGTTCCTCCAATTTGCGCTGGGCCTCACTCTGACAATGGAGGAGGCCATGGATGCTGTCTATAGAGTTTTTACGTTCTCCATGTGACCGCGTGATTTTTCTCCGGGTGCTCCGGTTTCCTCCCACACTCCAAAGGCGTTTGTAGATTAATTGGCGTTGGTAAAAATTGTAAAAGTCTCTAGTGCGTAGGATAGTGTTAGTGTGCGGGGATCGGTGGCCAGCACGGACTCGGTGGGCCGAAGGGCCTGTTTCCGCGCTATATCTCTAAAAGTCTAAAAAGAAAGTCTGACCAATTCTCTGGCTCTCTGATCTAACTGCAGGGCAATGAGTATCCATCCAACTGTGTGGACTTATTGGGCCAAAGGGACTAGGTCTTTGCTACATCTCCAAACTGAATCAAATCGCTGGTGAGATACACTGCAGGGAGCTGAGATCTCCAGTGGATCATTTAGACATAAAGACACATCTGTTCGGCATGGAAATACTGCCCGAAGTCAGAAAGCAAGGATTCAGATCTGACCCATGCAAAATCTCTTGCTCATTTCAGGTGGAATCTGGCTCCACGCCCACGCTGGCTCTTGGCAGCAGAGGTGTAAACCATTGTAGACCAGTGCACGGAAGTTTAATACCAGTGGAATGGGATTTGTGTGAAACCACAGGCAAAGGGTACAGTCTGAGAAAGCAATGCCTTTGCCAGGCGTCTCCCCACAAGCAAATAAATTGGCTTCATTCAGGTTGTGGGAAGATGTATATTGACATGTAATAATGGTTAGAACAAGTGCTGGAGTAAATCAGCATCTCTGGAGAACATGGATAGGTGATGTTTCAGGTCGGGTTCCTTCTTCAGACTTGAAACGTCACCTATCCATGACCTGCAACGATTATAAAAGCCAAGGAATTTCAGATTTAGTTTAGTTTAGAGTTTAGAGACACAACGCGGAAACAGGCCCATCGGCCCACCGAGTCCGCGCCGACCAGAGATCACCCCGTACACGAGCACTATCCTACACACACTAGGGACAATTTACAATCTTTACCAAAGCCAATTAACCTACAAACCTGCACATCTTTGGAGTGTGGGAGGAAACCGGAGCACCCGGAGAAAACCCACGCAGGTCACGGGGAGAAGGTACAAACTCCGCACAGACAGCACCCGTAGTCAGATTAGAACCCAATTATATGGCTCAAAGGGCCGAATGGCATCCTCCTGTACCTATTGTCTATAAGTCCCCCCGACTCTCATTCCGGAGGGTCTTGATGCGAAACGTCACCCATTCCTAACATGCAACTACCCGAACGATTCCTCTGACGATTTTATACACGAGATAACTTTGTACAAACTGCACCACAGCCTGCGTACTGAGTGCTCTGTCAGGATCTACGAATCTGTGTCATATTACAAAGAACCAGTCAGCCTGACCTTCCAATGTCATATATAGTGCACAGTGATTATTAACAACCCAGATCACAAGTTCTGGCATCTTTGAGCTTTACAAAAAAAATCAAGTAGTTGGTTTTCAGGGCAGTAAAGTTCAAGGGCAATTTTCCTCTGTAAAATGCCTTTTGTTCCCTGCCAAAGTGGACTGCCTGACATTTAACCACGAACCTTGTCCTTTTACGACGTCAACCGTAAACTGATGCTCTGAACCAACATGCCAGTGAAACACAGTGGCGCAGCGGTAGAGTTGCTGCCTTTCAGCGAATGCAGCGCCGGAGACTCAGGTTCGATCCTGACTACGGGCGCCGTCTGTACGGAGTTTGTACGTTCTCCCCGTGACCCGCGTGGGTTTTCTCCGAGATCTTCGGTTTCCTCCCACACTCCAAAGACGTACAGGTTTGCAGGTTAATTGGCTGGGCAAATGTAAAAATTGTCCCTAGTGGGTGTAGGATGGTGTTAGTGTGCGGGGATCGCTGGGCGGCGCGGACCCGGTGGGCCGAAGGGCCTGTTTCTGCGCTGTATCTCTAAATGTAAATCGAAACAAATGTGCCTAGACACACACACACACACACACACATGCACAGACGCATTATAACCATAGAAAAGCACATTTATTGGGATGCACAATATGACAAAAAGCATTGTTTAAAAGAAAGACCCTTTTAATTCAGCTTACTGCTAAATCAGCACAGTTCACCAGTGTCAAAAAATAAATTCTTATTAATCATTCGGCATAAAAATAATTTAAATATTTCCACGGGGGAACTGGGACTGCCAGTATCTGTGGCCTTCGCCTCAAGCCCCTGAGTTCCACATCCATGAGGCACTGGATACTATTCTTTCTGGTTCTTTCAGTCGTGCAAATGATCCAAACAGAGAATGCTGGAAGCACTCAACTTGCCAGGTTGTATCGAGAGAGGAAAAAACAGATAGCACTTCCCATCAGAGAATAAACATCGGGACGTGAAGAGGTCCTGTAATATTTTCCAATTCAGTTGAAAAGAAAACAGCCTGAAATATTAACTTAGTTTCTCTCTGACAAGCTGTCCTGCTGAGTATATCCATATTTTTCATTGATATTTCAGATTTACAGCATCTGGAGTACTGTCTTTGATTCATGGACTTGACTACATTGAAAGGTATGCAGTGTCATTGCCAGCTTGCAGTTCTAAACTCCACGTCGCGTAAAAGTTTGCAACTAACTCTATGTTCAGTGCAGTTTGGTTTAGAGATACAGCGCAGAAACAGGCCCTTCGGCCCACCGAGTCCGCACCGACCAGCGAACCCCACATTAACACTATCCTACACACACTAAGGACAACTTACATTTACACCAAGCCAATTAACCTACAAACATGCACGTCTTTGGAGTGTGGGAGGAAACCGAAGATCTCGGAGAAAACCCACACAGGTCACAGGGAGAACGTACAAACTCCGTACAGACAGCGCCCGTAGTCGGGATCGAACCCAGAACTCTGGCACAGCTAGGTAACAACTCTACCTCTACCGCCCTACCGAAGGACAAATGTGCAAGTTTGTAATTAGGATTGCATTAATTTTACAATCGAAAGAAGCAAAACAATTTTTAAAAAGCCCTTTGTAGCAAAACTGTAATCCTACAGTAAATATTAAGTCTTGAAACAGTCAATACTTCCAATTTCTGAATGATATATTCAAAGAAAAGTCAATTTCATTAATGAGATATAATCACGATCAAATTGCTAGACAAGTAAAATGACTACTTTTCCCTGTAATTGGTGCAGCTTTGACAACTAACTACCTCAGAAATGAACCATTTCTGAATTGCTTGTTCCTATTTAATTAATAAGTCTGTAGGCATAATCTAGTTTCCATTTAATAATACACTGCGCTGTAATACAAGGGAATGGTGCCCCAAGTTTCATTTAGTCAGTCACAAGCAGCAATTGCATTGAATAATATTCCTACATTAAAAGGACAGTAGATTCTTTGAAGATACCGCAATTCTCTGAGGAATCTTTGACTGCCTTGGCCCGACAGAGGCACTGCATGATAGTTCTGTTCTTTGCATCAAACGACTCTTTGAAGTCATGTATTCAAAATCCTCCTTTATCTTGCTCCTTCCAATTTGAATCCGAACCCCCGGAACAACACAGATTCAAAATAACGTGTGGAATAAAAACAGTACTGAACAGTTTATTTGGCTGTTGAAGACTATTCAAATTGATATTAAAATACTAGTAGATGGGTCTCGAACCTCCTGTCTCAGTTTTTCTCGGGAACGTCAGCGGCTTTAGCCACGAGGTAGGTATCTGCCCAAGCATTTATCGCAAGGCTTCCAGGCCGTTCCTTGAGTGCGCTGGTGCCAGGAGAATGCGGGGAGTTCCAGGAAACGGCTTCAGTCCCACAGCTTGATCTGCCCGTCCCAACCACACGTAATGACTTTGGATGTCTCGTGGGGGTGCCAGATAGCGCTGATGCACACCTTGTCGTGCGCCTTGATTCTGCTGTACAGTTTGGTCGTCTTCCAGTCCCAGATGTTCAGCTTCCCATCGGCGTCACCTGAAGCAACGTAGCTGTTCAAACAAAAGACGGGATTAGAGTACGCAGCAGAGGGTGCAGTAACGAAACGAGAATGTCCATCTCAAGGTGACAAATGCATACACACTTTTCAAGTCCCCAATAATTTGATTCTGTTTTATGCTTATACCTTTTTTTAAATGTATTCCTCGTGTTTTTTATGGTGTGGTTGATAATAGACAATAGACAATAGGTGCAGGAGGAGGCCTTTCGGCCCTTCGATCTAGCACCGCCATTCAATGTGATCATGGCTGATCATTCTCAATCAGTACCCCGTTCCTGCCTTCTCCCCATACCCCCTGACTCCGCTATCCTTAAGAGCTCTATCCAGCTCTCTCTTGAATGCATTCAGAGACTTGGCCTCCACTACCTTCTGAGGCAGTGAATTCCACAGATTTACAACTCTCTGACTGAAAACGTTTTTCCTCATCTCCGTTCTAAATGGCCTACCCCTTATTCTTAAACTGTGGCCCCTGGTTCTGGACTCCCCCAACATTGGGAACATGTTTCCTGCCTCTAACGTGTCCAACCCCTTAATAATCTTATATGTTTCGATAAGATCCCCTCTCATCCTTCTAAATTCCAGTGTATACAAGCCTAGCCGCTCCAGTCTTTCAACGTACGACAGTCCCGCCATTCCGGGAATTAACCTAGTAAACCTACGCTGCACGCCCTCAATAGCAAGAATATCCTTCCTCAAATTTGGAGACCAAAACTGCACACAGTACTCCAGGTCTCACCAGGGCCCTGTACAACTGTAGAAGGACCTCTTTGCTCCTATACTCAACTCCTCTTGTTATGAAGGCCAACATTCCATTGGCTTTCTTCACTGCCTGCTGGACCTGCATGCTTCCTTTCAGTGACTGATGCACTAGGACACCCAGATCTCTTTGTAACGAAACGAGAATGTCCATCTCAAGGTGAAAAATGCATACACACTTTTCAAGTCCCCAATAATTTGATTCTGTTTTATGCTTATACCTTTTTTATAATGTATTCTTCATGTTTTTTATGTGAGGTGGCACAGTGCCTAGCTGGTGGAGCCGCTGCCTCTGAAGGTTTAGTGATCCTAATCTTCGATCCTAATCTTGGAGTTTGCATGTTCTCCCTGTCACTGTGTGGGTTTAAACTAGGTGCTCCTGGATTCCTCCCTTTTACTTTTAGACTTAGAAACATGGAAAATAGGTGCAGGAGGCCATTCGGCCCTTCGAGCCAGCACCGCCATTCATTGTGATCATGGCTGATCATCCACAATCAGTAACCTGTGCCTGCCTTCTCCCCATACCCCTTGATTCCACTAGCCCCTAGAGCTCTATCTAACTCTCTCTTAAATCCATCCAGTGAATTGGCCTCCACTGCCCTCTGTGGCAGAGAATTCCACAAATTCACAACTCTCTGGGTGAAAAAGTTCCTTCTCACCTCAGTTTTAAATGGCCTCCCCTTTATTCTAAGACTGTGGCCCCTGGTTCTGGACTCCCGCAACATTGGGAACATTTTTCCTGCATCTAGCTTGTCCAGTCCTTTTATAATTGTATATGTCTCTGTAATGGCAGTTTCTATACCTTCTCAAAGTCCAACTTCGATCGCCATTACTGCTCGGGGATGGAATGGAGGTATAGCTCCTACAGTCTCTATAAGATCCCCTCTCATCCTCCTAAACTCCAGTGAATACAAGCCAAGTCTTTTCAATTTCCTCATATGACAGTCCCGCCATCCCAGGGATCAATCTCGTGAACCTACGCTGCACTGCCACAATTACAAGGATGTCCTTCCTAAATTAGGAGACCAAAACTGTACACAATACTCCAGATGTGGTCTTACCAGGGCCCTATACAACGGCAGAAGAACCTCTTTACTCCTATACTGAAATCCTCTCGTTATGAAGGCCAACTTTAAAGAGACAGCGTGGAAACAGGTTCTTCGGCCCACCGAGTCCATGCTGAACAGCGATCACCCTGCACACTAACACTATCCCACAAGCTAGGGACAATTTACAATTTACACAAGTCAATTAACCTACAAACCTGCACGTCTGGAGTGTGGGAGGAAACCGGAGCACCTGGAGGAAACCCACGCGGTCACAGAGAGAACGTACAAGCTCCGTAGAGACAGCACCCGTAGTCAGGGTGGAACCCGAGCCCTTGGTGCTGTAAGGCAGCAGGTTTACAGCTGTACCACTGTGCCGCCCAGCACAAACAACCCACTCGCTCTCAGAGCGGTGTAGTTTCCATGGTGCATCTTTCACTCAATCAATTTACTGTCACATGTACAGAGAGGCTCAGTGAAATGCTTGTTGTGCGTGCTATCACTTGTGGCACGAGGTCTATCCCTGGTACAGCCAGCAATTGCTGCTCATCCCTCTTGGTCCTTGAGTCATGGAGTCACACAGCGTGGAAACTGGCCCTTCAGTCCAACCTGCCCGTGCCGACCAACATGCTCCATCGACACTAGTTCCTCCTGCCTGAGTTTAGCCCACATCCCTCTAAACCTGTCCTATCAATGTACCTATCTAAATGCTTCTTAAACGTTGCGATAGTCCCAGCCTCAACTACCTCCTCCAGCAGCTTTGTTCCATACACCCACCACCCTTTACGTGAAAAAGTTATTCCTCAGGTTCCTATTAAATCTCCCCCCCCCCCCCTCCCCTTAAACCTCTGGTCCTCGATTCCCCTACTCTTGGCAAGAGACTCTGTGCGTCTACCCGATCTATTCCTCTCATGATTTTGTACACCTCTATAAGATCACCCCTCATCCTCCTGCGCTCCAAGGAATAGAGACCCAGCCTACTCAACCTCTCCCTGCCAACATTGTGGTAAATCTTTTCTGCAGCTTATGATCCAGGTTACCCCAGCAATGCGTTTTGCTCAAGACTTCTGCACTTGAAGTTTCTTGTGTGTCTCCTTATCAGTTAAAGTTTGATTTTCAAAGTAACATTTTACTGGCATTTTACGAATACCTTCCAAGTTCGATTACTCATGCAGCTATTATTTGTTCCATTGCCACATTTGTTTCTGTCAGCAGGAGCTTACAGCCGATTATTCAGACAATACCACACAAACAACACATTGTGGTGCAATTTCTTGAGATATCCAGAGTGTGGAATATTAATCTACTGACGTGGGCGTGAATCCCACTGACTTTTACATTCAGAGAGACAAATAAATTTGGAATAAAATGCCAGTGCACATGATGTTAACAAGCCGCATAATTAATAGATTGCTTTAAAAGCCTGTCTTGTTGACTAATGCCTTTCAGGGATTTGGAATCTGGAATCTCCATCCCCTTACGTCTGTGAGTGTGGCCCTCGGTCAAGTGTAGTCATCTGCCCCAACAAATGGTCCAAGCGATTAGATTTAGATTTAGATTTAGAGATACAGTGCAGAAACAGGCCCTTTTGGCCAACCGGGTCCGCGCCGCCCAGCGATCCTCGCACACTAACACTATCCTACACCCACTAGGGACAATTTTTACATTTGCCCAGCCCATACCTGTACGTCTTTGGAGTGTCTTTGGATTAACGTCCGTTAGGGGCGGGTAATAATCATACATACTTTCAGGCAATACCTTCGGGCAGCACGGTGGCGTAGCGGTGAACCTACTACCTCACAGCGCCAGAGACCCGGGTTCCATCCCGACTACGGGTGCTGTCTGTATGGAGTTTGTACCTTCTCCCCGTGACCTGCGTGGGTTTTCTCCGAGATAATAGACAATAAACAATAGACGCAGGAGGAGGCCATTCGGCCCTTCGAGCCAGCACCGTCATTCAATGTGATCATGGCTGATCATCCACAATCAGTACCCCGTTCCTGCCTTCTCCCCATACCCCCTGACTCCGCTATCATTAAGAGCTCTATCTAACTCTTTCTTGAAAGTATCCAGGGAATTGGCCTCCACTGCCTTCTGCGGCAGAGAATTCCACTGATCTTCGGTTTCCTCCCACACTCCAAAGACGTACAAGCTTTGTAGGACAATCGGCTTGATATAAATGTAAATTGCTCCTTGTGAATGTCGGATAGTGTCAATGTGTGGGGATCGCTGGTCGGCACGGACTCGGTGGGCCGAAAGGCCTGTATCCGTGCTGTATCTCCAAACTAAATACTCAAGACACCAACAATTCCCAGGTCATTGGTCATGGCACTGAGTGTAAGAGCAGGAAGCTATGATGCAGCTTCATGGGACTTTGCCTCTCTCACCTTAAAGTCATGCCTTCTAGCATTTGATTTTTCCATCCTAATAAAAAGCTTCTGACCGTCCACCCTTTCTATGCTTCTAATAATTTTATATTTCAGATCTCCCCTCAACCTCCAGCATTACAGAGGAAACAATCCAATTCTGTCCAACCTCTCGTAGTTAATAGGACATCCTTGCTGCTGAGGCAGTGCAGTGTAAGTTCACGAGGTTAATCCCTGGGATGGCGGGACTGTCATACGAGGAAAGATTGGAACAACTGGGCTTGTATTCACTGGAGTTTAGAAGGATGAGAGGGGATCTTATAGAGACGTATAAAATTATAAAAGGACTGGACAAGCTAGATGCAGGAAAAATGTTCCCAATGTTGGGGGAGTCCAGAACCAGGGGCCACACAGTCTAAGAATGAAGGGGAGGCCATTTAAAACTGAGGTGAGAAGAAACTTTCTCACCCAGAGAGTTGTGAATTTGTGGAATTCTCTGCCACAGAGGGCAGTGGAGGCCAATTCAATGGATGAATTTAAAACAGAGTTAGATAGAGCTCTGGGGGCTAGCGGAATCAAGGGATATGGGGAGAAGGCAGGCACGGGTTACTGATTGTGGATGATCAGCCATGATCACAATGAATGGCGGTGCTGGCTCGAAGGACCGAATGGCCTCCTCCTGCACCTATTTTCTACGTTTCTAATCCAGGCAGAATTCTGATAAGCCTCCTCTGCACAATGCCTCCACATCCTACCTTTGGAAAGGAGATGGGAAGGAATATTTGTTAAGTCAGAGGGCGGTGAATCTGTGGAATTCTTTGCCGCAGAAGGCTGTGGAGGCCAAGTCAGTGGATATTTTAAAGGCGGAGATTGACAGATTAGAAAACAGCGGATCAGGCAGCACCTGTGGACAGCTTAGAAAATAGATTCTTGATCAGTACGGGTGTCAGGGATTATGGGGAGAAGGCAGGAGAATGGGATTAGGAGGGAGAGATAGATCAGCCATGATTGAATGGCGGAGTAGATTTGACGGGCCGAATGACCTAATTCTGCTCCTATGAACTTCCTGCAATGTGGCGACCAGAACTGCACGCAATACTCCAAATTTGAAAAGTATTATTTAAAAACAATAGCAAATCAGAAATCATATATTCCATAAACTCACCTCATATCAGGGGAAAAATCCACTTGACAGGCATAACCAGCCACCATGTGGCCCTTGAAGATCTTCTTCTTGTTCAGTCGGAATCTGTTTTGCGCTCCAAAGATTAAAATCTGATTATCCATTGATTGGCAGGCTAGCCACTTTCCTACACAAAAACCAAAAGAGAAAATAATTAGATCCATTATTTTGTGCACCAGTTAATCAGATATATACACGTTAACATTTAGAGTTCCAGTGTAATTTCTGCAATCGAGGTCGGATTCGGAAGGAGCATCGGAGTTTTTTGCCTCCTTCTGTAGAGGTTATTCTACGGTGACTAGTTCTTGTTACTGTACGTGCATCCAGTCACAGAGTATTGGGATGTGAGCTGTAAAGTGGCTCCACTCAGGGAAGATCTAAATCTCGATGACACATGGCCCGAAACATTGCCCATCCTTTTTCTCCAGAGATGCTGTCTGACCCATTGCGTTACTCCAGCACTTTGTGTCTATCAACAGTTATCAGGTTAAGCAGCAGATTCTTAGTCATAGGGTGATACAGTGTGGAAACAGGCCCCTCGGCCCAACTTGTCCACACCGGCCAACATGTCCCATCTACACTAGTCCCACCTGCCAGCGTTTGGCCAATATCCCTCCAAACCTGTCCTATCCATGTATCTGTCTAACTTTCTTAAACATTGCTATAGTCCCAGCTCCAGCTACCTCCTCTGGCAGCTTGTTCCATACACCCACCACCCTTTGTGTGAAAAAGTTACCGCTCAGATTACTATTAAATCTTTTCCCCTTCACCTTAAACCTATGTCCTCTGGTCCTCAATTCTCCTAATCTGAGCCAGCAACTCTGTGCATCTACTCGATCTATTCCTCTCATGATTTTATACACCTCTACAAGATCACCCCTCATCTTCCTATGCTCCAAGGCATAGAAACCCAGCCTACTCAATCTCTCCCTACAGCTCAGACACTCAAGTCCTGGCTTGGAAGTGGAGAGGATGTTTCCACTAGTGGATGAGTCCAGGACCAGAGGTCATAGCCTCAGAATTAAAGGACATTCTTTTAGGAAGGAGATGAGGAGAAATTTCTTTAGTCAGAGGGTAGTGAATCTGTGCAATTCTTTGTCACAGATTCTTGATTAGTACGGGTGTTAGGGGTTATGGGGAGAAGGCCGGAGAATGGGGTTAGGAGGGAGAGATAGATCAGCCATGATTGAATGGCAGAGTATTCTTGATGGGCTGAATGTTCTAATTCTGCACCTATCCCTTAACACCTTACATTATCTTAAATCTTTCCAGCTTGACAACATCTTGTGCCAGAAGACTTAAATTCCTGCAGCTGGTTCCAATAATGTGTATTTACAGTAAAAAAAAACCATCTTGTGTCCCCATGTGTTATTCTCAGTCATAATATAAACATTCATGTAAGCTGCTCGAACCGTAACAACATCTTCTCGGCAGGGGTGAGGGTGCAGATGGTACTCTGGAGATATTCCTATGTTGCAAACAATTCCCATCCTTTCCTGCTCCCCTCCCTCCCCCCCACCCCCCCCCACTCCACTTTTGTTCTTTGCTTATCAACAGGAACACTTTGTAAGAAAATAACTGCAGATGCTGGTACAAATCGAAGGTATTTATTTCACAGAATGCTGGAGTAACTCTGTGGGTCAGGCAGCATCTCAGGAGAGAAGGAATGGGTGACGTTTCTGGGTCGAGACCCTTCTTCAGTCTGAAGAAGGGTCTCGACCCGAAACGTCACCCATTCCTTCTCTCCTGAGATGCTGCCTGAGCTGCTGAGTTACTCCAGCATTTTGTGAAACAGGAACACTTTGATTCCTATCACAATATAATAATACCACAGAATAGCAACATGACCGCCGATGCTTGAAGTTCTAAATGGAAGCAGAAGCTGCAGGAAATGGCAGATGCGGCCACGTCAGTCTGGGGGAAGGAGAATTGGAGTTGATGTTTCAGGTCAATGATCTTCCATCATGGGGTTACAGAGTCTTAATGGGCCGGGAACAGGCACTTTAGCCCCACTCATCCATGCTGACTAAGATGCTCCATCTAAGCTAGTCCCATTTGCCCGCGTTCCGACCAAATCCCTTAACGTTTAATGCAAGATAAAGCCCAGTAAAGTCCGATTCAAGGCAGTACGAAGGTTTCCAATGAGGTAGATGGGAGGTCAGAACCACCCACTAGTTGATGAGAGGACGGTTCAGTTGCCTGATAACAGCTGGGAAGAAACTGGCCCTGAATCTGCATGTATGTATACCCAGTGTATGAAAATAACTGCAGATGCTGGTACAAATCGAAGGTATTTATTCCACAAAATGCTGGAGTAACTCAGCAGGTCATGCAGCATCTCAGGAGAGAAGGAATGGGTGACAGGTGTATGTATACCCACCTCAATTAACTCTGGCACCCTCTGTGTGAAACAGTTCCCCCTCGGGTTCCTATTAAATCTTTCCCCTCTCAACATAAACCTAAGTCCTCTAATTCTTGAATCTTCTACCCAGGGCAGTTTAGTTTAGTTTACTATTGCCATGTGTACTGAGGTACAGTGAAATGCTCTTTGTCGCGAGCTATCCAGTCAGCGAAAATGCCACACATGATTACAATCATACCGTCCACACTGTGCGCTGACATCTTTCACCTCCGTGATTTACATGTCTACCAGACAGAACAACCGTGATTAAATCACCCTCACCCCCCCCCCCCGTCTCTGAGCCAGCACTGCCCCCAGCGTTACTCCCCCCCCCCCCCCCCGATCTCTGCACTACAACCATCATTCCCCCTGTTCCCTTCACCCCGCCCCTTCTCTGCAATCAAAAACATGTTTGGTTTCTGACGTTTCCTGTCTCTGATTACAAGGCGTTGGTTGGCCTGACAGGTTAACGCTGTTTCTCTATCTGCTGACCTGAGATGGAGGAGACAGGTGTGAAGGGGAGTGGCGACAAGGCGGCTTAGTGGAAGAAATGTGTGTACAACGTGGTGCTGGAGGCAGGAGGGGGGGGTAGAAGTAGTACAAGAAAGGGCGAGGGGACATTGGAGAATTGAAGAACCCCTCTGATACCCGCTGAAGGCCCACTCTCACTGCAGACACAACCTACAATCCACTCCATATCTCCATCTACCCCCCCACTCCATATCACCATCTACCCCCCACTCCATATCATCAGCCCCCCACTCCATATCATCATCCCCCCACTCCATATCACCATCCCCCCACTCCATATCACCATCCCCCCACTCCATATCACCATCCCCCCACTCCATATCACCATCCCCCCACTCCATATCACCATCCCCCCACTCCATATCACCATCTCACCCACTCCATATCATCATCCCTCCACTCCATATCACCATCCCCCCCACTCCATATCACCGACCACACTCCATATCACCACACACCCCCACTCCATATCACCATCCCCCCACTCCATATTACCATATCACCATCCCCCCACTCCATATCACCACCCACCCCCACTCCATATCACCATCCCCCCACTCCATATCACCAGCCCCACTCCATATCATCACCCATCCCCACTCCATATCACCATCCCCCCCCCACTCCATATCACCATCTACCCCCCCCACTCCAGACCCCCTGCTCCATGGCTCCTTCCTCCCCTCTAGACCCTTCCTCCCCACTCCAGAGCCCCTCCTCTCATGACTCCAGTCCCCTCCTGCCCCCACTCAACCTCCTCCTGCCCCCACTCCCGACTCCTTCCTACCCCCAATCAAGAGGGGTAGGAGGACATTTCCGGTGGGCTTGCTGAATTCAGTCTGAGGGAGGGTCCTGACCCAATCCATCCAATGCACAGTTGTTAATGAGGACGGCTGTGCCTAACTGCTGAGGATAGCACAGGCGGTCACAGATGACAAACTCACCATTGGGTGACAGTGTTACTGCAGGCATGGAGTGCATACTTGGCTCTGCGATGTATTTGAAGTCCACGGGAATGTCCCTGTAGAATGACAACACAGGCAAGTAAGGCAATGGAAAGAAACGTACAATTCAAACAGCTTTAAGGCAAGTGACCTGGCATGGTGGCGCAGCGGTAGAGTTACCGCCTTACAGCGCCAGAGACCCGGGTTCAGTGCTGTCTGTCCGGAGTTTGCACGCTCTCCCTGTGACTGCATGGTTTTCATCCGGATGCTCCGGTTTCCTCCCATACTCCAACGACATTGAAATTTGTAGGTTAAACAAATTGTTCCTGGTGTGCAGGATAGAACTAGAGTATGGGTGATCGCTGGTCAGTGCCGACTTGGTGGGCCGATGGGCCTGTTTCTACGATGTACCTCAAAACTAAACTATAGACAATAGACAATAGGTGCAGGAGGAGGCCATTCGGCCCTTCAAGCCAGCACCGCCATTCAATGTGACCATGGCTGATCATTCTCAATCAGTACCCCGTTCCTGCCTTCTCCCCATACCCCCTGACTCCGCTATCCTTAAGAGCTCTATCTAGCTCTCTCTTGAATGCATTCAGAGAATTGGCCTCCACTGCCTTCTGAGGCAGAGAATTCCACAGATACTAAAGGAAGGTGCAAAGCTTAAAGGTGATGCACGTGGCAAGTTTTGTTTTACACAGAGGGTGGTGAGTGCCTGGAACACTTTGCTGAGGGCTGGTGGTTCAAGCAGATATGTTAATGGCGTTTAAGAGACTTTTGGATAGGCAGGTGGATATGCAGGCAATGGAGGGATATGGGTTATGCGCGGTTAGATAAGTGATGGTCTTGGCATCATGTTGGGCACACACATTGTGGGCCAAAAGGCCTGTTCTTGTGCCGCAATGTGCTCTGTTGAAGTTCAGACAACTCATTCCCGGATTGCAAAGGTGTGGTGATCTAAATGCCCTTACAGTACAAGCAGTGTGCTCATGCAACAGCCAATCTGTCAGAGTGATGAATGAGTGGGATAGACGATCCAAGAGGAAATCTCAACAACAGCTTCTTTTAATTTTTAAAATGCAGCAACACTCCAGAGAAGTACGGTGATAGGGGCGGTACAGCAGCACAGCGGTAGAGTTGCTGCCTTACAGCTCCAGAGACCCGGGTTCCATCCCGACTACGGGTGCTGTCTGTACAGAATTTGTACGTTCTCCCCGTGACCGCGTGGGTTTTCTCTGAGACATTTGGTTTCCTCCCACACTCCAAAGAGGTCTGTAGGATAAATGGCTTGGTATAAATGTAAATTGTCCCAGTGTTGTGTCGAGTTCGACTTCGTGTTCGCAGTCAGTTGGATGACAATAATCAGAGACGGCACAGACTTTACCTGTTAGTTTATTAGAGATCTCGTAGACAGGTTTCTAAAAGCACACACAGAGTTGCGGACTCCGGGGCCAGTGGAAACGTGTCACACCAGCCCCTAGAATTAAGCCCCTTTTATCCCCCAAAACCGCAGAATTCACAGTTATTTACAAGTTGCGGGGATTGCCTGTCGGCGCGGACTCGGTGGGTCGAGGGGGCCTGTTTCCGCATTGTATCTCTAAAACCAAAACTCAGAAACTAAAGTATAGGAAACGAGGGCATGATTTCAGTTGAGGATTACATTCGATGGTAAACCAGACCATGAAAGCAAAGGAGAAATGACGAACATCTTAATACAGAACTATTGCAATTATTTGTTCGCTGCAAGAGACAATGATGATGTAAATTCATTCGAGTGGTTTTTTTTAGAAAGGACCATGTTTAGGAATCTCAAGAGAATGGCTGCAGCTGTACCTAAGAAATTAATGCCAAAAATCTTTTTGCAACTGAGATTATTTAAAGTAATAACTGCTTGAGCACAAAACGGAAAAGAGTCTCAAAGTGCTCCGATTTAAATCTGATCAATTTCTTTTAAATGCATTTTGGATGAAATTCATATAATTTCAGTAATATTTTACCCCACCATCCTCCGCATCCAGCACATTATTCTTTGACATTTTGGCCAGGTACAACGTGATTCCACAACCAGTTACATCTTCCCCTCCCCATCTGTTCTTCAGAATTCACAGCAATGGATCTCCAACAAAGACGGGGAAATCACGCCAATACTGTTAAAAGTTATATTACCAGGATTAATTACCTCCTTGGTAGACACAAAATGTTGGAGTAACTCAGCGGGTCAGGCAGCATCTCGGGAGAGAAGGAATGGGTGACGTATCGGGGCGAGACCCTTCTTTGGACTGAAGAAGGGTTTTGACCCGAAGAGTCCCCCATTCCTTCTCTCCCGAGATGCTGCCTGACCCGCTGAGTTACTCCAGCATTTTGTGTCTACCTTTGATTTAAAACAGCATCTGCAGTTTTTTCCCTATTAATTACTTCCTTCTTTGCAATACATTCTTTGAAAGTTTTGAATAGTTTAGTTTGAATCAGTGATGAAAAGGGTGGTGAATGTGTGGAAATCATTGCTACAGAAGGCTGTAGAGGCCTATCTGTGAAGACAGAGATAGATAGATTCTCGATTAGTACAGGTGTCAGGGGTTATGGGGAGGAGAATGGGGTTGAGAGGGAAAGATTGATCAGCCATGATTGAATGGCGGAGTAGACTCAATGGGCCAAATGGCCTAATTCTGCTCTTATCACTTATGAACTTATGAAGACACAGGTTCAAGTCTGCATCTGATTTAGGTGTTTAAACTAAACACTAGCTGTTCCAGATGTCAACTTCTCTACATCGGCGAGACCAAGCGCAGGCTGGGCGATCGTTACGCTCAACACTTCGCTCAGTCCGTCTTAATCAACCTGATCTCCCGGTAGCTCAGCACTTCAACTCCCCCTCCCATTCCCAACCTGACCTTTCTGTCCTGGGCCTCCTCCATTGTCAGAGTGAGGCCCAGCGCAAAATGAAGGAACAGCACCTCATATTTCCCTTGGGTAGTTTACACCCCAGCGGTATGAACATTGACTACTCTAACTTCAGATAGTCCCTGCTTCCCCTCCCCCTTCCCAGTTCTCCCACTAGTCTTCCTGTCTCCTACTACACCCTATATTGTCCCGCCCCCCTCCTCTGACATCAGTCTGATGAAGGGTCTCGACCCGAAACGTCACCCATTCTTTCTCTCCAGAGATACTGCCTAACCCGCTGAGTTACTCCAGCATTTTGTGTCTACCTTAGGTGTTTAAACTTATCAGTACCACCCCAATTTTTTTTTGTTATAAACGCCTCATGGCCTGGTGGGGCAACTCAAACGCCCAAGAACGAAGGAGATTATAGGAAGTGGTAGACAATGTCCGGTAGTCCATCACAGGTACTGATCTTCTAATCATCGAAAGGATGCTCTGCCTCAAAAAGGCAGCCAATATCATACCACGCCACCCTGGCCACGTTCCCATCTCACTCTTCCCATCGGGAAGTAGGTACAGGAGTCTGAAAACAACCAGGTTTAAAAACAGCATAGCCTCATCGACCATCAGGTTGTTAAACATTACACAACACTAGCCTCAACTATGAACTTCTATGGATTGTCTTTGGTTGCAGGAAGATGTTTCTTTTTATGCACCAGTGTTGTGGCTATTCATATATTGATTTTTTTTGTTTGTTTACTACATATTATCTGTGTTTACATGCCTTAATGCTCCTACAAGTAAGAATTTCATCACTCCGTTGTCGGTACATATGACAATTAAACACAAATTGCTTGAGTAACTAAGCGGGTCAGGCAGCATCTCTGGAGAAAAAGGATGGGTAATGTTTTGGGTCCGACCCGAAACATCACCCATCGTTTTTCTCCAGACTGTGTAGGAAGGAACTGCAGATGCTGGTTTAAATCGAAGATAGACACAAAAAGCTATTTGTGCTGATTTCTTGCTGTATGACTCTAACTGCGTGAATTTTTAGAATATCTGTTGTGTGTTTGATTTGACATGCATATCACACTACAATTTGCAAGAAATTGCAGGGAATTGTGGACGCAGCCCAGACCATCACACAAGCCAACCTCCCTTCCACTGACTCCATCTACACCTCACGCTGCCTCGGCAGGGCCAGCAGCATCATCAAGGACCAGTCGCACCCTGGCCACTCCCTCTTCTCCCCTCTCCCATCGGGCAAGAGGTACAGAAGTGTGAAAACGCACACCTCCAGATTCAGGGACAGTTTCTTCCCAGCTATTATCAGGAAACTGACCAGGTTATCAGGTTAGTGATTGTAGATGATCAGCCATGATCACAATGAATGGCGGTGCTGGCTCAAAGGGCCAAATGGCCTCCTCCTGCACCTATTTTCTATGTTTCTATCCTACCACAACCAGAGAGCAGTGATGAACTACTGTCTACCTCATTGGTGACCCTTGGACTATCTTTGATCGGACTTTGCTGGCTTTACCTTGCCCTAAACATTATTCCCTTATCATATATCTATACACTGTAAATGGCTCGATTATAATCAGGTATTAGAAACATAGAAAAATAGGTGCAGGAGGAGGCCATTCGGCCCTTCGAGCCAGCACCGCCATTCATTGTGATCATGGCTGATCATCCACAATCAGTAACCCGTGCCTGCCTTCTCCCCATATCCCTTGATTCCACTAGCCCCTCGAGCTCTATCTAACTTGCTCTTAAATTCATCTAGTGATTTGGCCTCCACTGCCCTCTGTGGCAGAGAATTCCACAAATTAACAACTCTCTGGGTGAAAAAGTTTCTTCTCACCTCAATTTTAAATGGCCTCCGCTTTATTCTAAGACTGTGGCCCCTGGTTCTGGACTCCCCCAACATTGGGAACATTTTTCCTGCATCTAGCTTGTCCAGTCCTTTTATAATTTTATATGTCTCTATAAGATCCCATCTCATCCTTCTAAACTCCAGCGAATACAAGCCGAGTCTTTTCAATCTTTCCTCATATGTCTGTCCCGCCATCCCAGGGATCAATCTCGTGAACCTACAGTGCACTGCCTCAATTACAAGGATATCCTTCCTCAAATTAGGAGACCAAAACTGTACACAATACTCCAGATGTGGTCTTACCAGGGCCCTATACAACTGCAGAAGAACCTCTTTACTCCGATACTGAAATCCTCTCGTTATGAAGGCCAACATGCCATTAGCTTTCTTCACTGCCTGCTGTACCTGCCCGCCAACTTTCAGTGACTGGTGTAAAAAGGACACCCAGGTCTCGCTGCACTTCCCCCTTACCTAACCTGACACCATTATCTTTCCGAAAGCTGACTGGTTAGCACGCAACAAAAGCTTTTCACTGTACACGTGACAATAAACTAAGCTGACAGAGTTTCTAGAAAAGCAAGAATAGCGCGATGCTAACACTGTTTTCATGAGAATATAGTAAAGAAGGCAAAATAATTTCACTTTCACTTTAAGGTGAGGGGGGCAAAGTTTAAAAGAGATGTGCGGGACATGAATTTTATTTTTACATGGAGACTGGTTGGTGCCTGGAACATGCTGCCGGAGGTGGTGGTGGTGGAGGCAGATAGTGGTGTTTAAGAGGCTTTTAGATAGGCACTTGGATGTTAGGAATGAATCATGTGCAGGCAGATGAGATAAGTTGGCATCATGTGCCACAGACAATGTGGGTTGAAGAGCCTGTTCCTGTGCCGTCCTTTTCTATGTTCTATGTAATTCACTCCCTCGGGTCGTACTAAATTGAACCACTTTATGGATTTCTGACAAAACCATAATCCGTGCTCTATGGAACAAAAAACCTTCATAATCATTCAGTTTGAGTGTGCAGCAAAAGGCCATTTTGAGTCACGACGCAAATAATGAAATGGGAAATTTGCTATAATGATCGGCTGTGGATTGAGCTGTATGAAGCCTCTGATATGTGTAGGAAAAAAACGGCAGATGCTGGTTAAAATCGAAGGTAGACACAAAATGCTGGAGTAACTCAGCGGGCCAGGCAGCATCTCAGGAAAGATGGAATGGGTGACGTTTCGGGTCGAAACGTCACCCATTCCTTCTCTCCCGGGATGCTGCCTGACCCGCAGAGTTAGTCCAGCATTTTGTGTCTACCTTTGAAGTTTCTCATATATTGAGCAATAACCTACAAACAAGCCATTAGCTGAGGGCATCGTACGCAAACAGTTTATTAAAGTGTATATTATACTGGATGCTTCATGGAGACAAAATGTTTCTTTGTATCTAAATCGCAGCAGGTACACACAGGAAAAAAGGAATTGAAAATCAGAATAAATGCAAAAATAATCTCTGCTTCCACGCTTTATCTCTAAACTAAACTGGCCCTTCGGCCCACCAAGTCCGCACCGACCAGCGGTCCCCGCACACTAACACTACCTTACACACTGGGGACAATTTAATATTTATACCCAGCCAATTAACCTACCAAACTGTACGTCTTTGGAGCATGGGAGGAAACCAAAGATCTCGGAGAAAACCCACGCAGGTCACGGGGAGAACGTAGACTATGCACAGGCAGCACCCGTAGTCGGGTTCGAACCCGGGTCTCCGGCGCTGCGTTCGCTGTAAGGTGCCACCGTGCTACCCGTATTTAGTTAAAGTCAACACGCAATTTAAAAGATGCATTCCTGCTTTATAACATGGAGGTGATATAGAATCAGAGAAGCAGACTGTTGTGAAACTTCTCATCTCTAAGTCGTTCACAGCTGCCCAGAACTTTGTGTGCAACCATCTGGCCCTCTTCAGTTTGGCAGATTACGCATTACTCCAGGCCTCTGCCGACCGAGTGTAATTGTTAGAAAGATTAACTATTCTTAGTAGAAGTGCTAACTTCATTCATCTCACCATTTTATGCCACGTATTTCAAGTACGATAATAGTTTAATTTAAAGATACAGCATGGAACCAAGTCCACGCCGACCATTGATCACCCATCCACACTAGTTCTATGTTATCCCACTTTCAACGGTACATACGTTCTAGGAGCAGAATCAGGCCATTCGGCCCATCAAGTCTACTTCACTGTTCAATCATGGCTTATTTCTCTTTCTCATCCACTCCCTACACACATTAGGGACATTTTTATAGGGGCTAATTAACCTACAGACCCGCACGTCTTTGGGATGTGGGAGTGAATAGGTGTACCCAGAGGAAACCCACGGGGTGACAGGATGTGCAAACTCCACACAGATAGCACCCGTAGTCAGGACGGAACCCACGTGTCTGGCAGTAGCTCTGTCAACTACGCCACTGTTGTCCATGTTGCTGCCGTACTTACAGTACTTTGACCCAAATTATGTTCTCCATCATAGGAGGAACAAATAACTCAAAGTAACAAAACACAAAGTGCAGGAGGAACATAGTGGGTCAGGCGGCATCTGGGGAGGAAACGGACAGGCCACGTTTCAGGATGAGCCCTGCTTCTAGACTGAAGAGGAGTCCCGACCCAAAGCGTGGCCTGTCCATTCCCTCCAAAGATGCTGCCTGATTACCGAGCTCCTCCAGCACTTTAAGTCTTGCTCAAGATCCCAGCATTGTGTCTCCATGTCTACAGTCGAATCTACAATTCAAGGTAACTTCATTGTACTTCATACCTGTTATGATAAACATACATTGAGAAGGCATTTATTTTACTTGTTTTGGTAGCTGAGGCAGAACCATGGCAGGTGGAAATTTATCCTGGAAGTCATGCTTTGTGGAGTGTAAGAAAATAACTGCAGATGCTGGTACAAATCGAAGGTATTTATTCACAAAATGCTGGAGTAACTCAGCAGGTCAGGCAGCATCTCAGGAGAGAAGGAATGGGTGACGTTTCGGGTCGAGACCCTTCTTCGGACTGAACGTTTCGGGTCGAGACCCTTCTTCAGACTTTTTGGAGTGGTCAGATCAGGCTGGGACAAGCATGATGAAGAACCACAGTTTGTTTTAGTATTCGAGGTACAGCACGGAAACAGGCCCTTCGGCCCACCGAGTCCGCACTGACCAGCAATCCCCGCACACTAAAACTATCCTACATACCTTAGGGACAATTTACAATTTTAGCAAGCCAATTATCCAACAAACCTGCACATCTTTGGAGTGTGGGCGGAAACAGGAGCACCCAGAGAAAACCCACGCAGGTCACGGGGTGAACGTAGAAACCGCACAGACAAGGACCCATATTCACGATCGAACTCGGGTCTCTAGCGCTATAAGGCAGCAACTCTACCGAGTTGTACAGGGCCCTAGTGAGACCGCACCTGGAGTACTGGAGTTGAGTATAGGAGCAAAGAGGTCCTTCTACAGTTGTACAGGGCCCTGGTGAGACCTGGAGTACCGTGTGCAGTTTTGGTCTCCAAATTTGAAGAAGGATATTCTTGCTATTGAGGGCGTGCAGCGTAGGTTTACTAGGTTAATTCCCGGAATGGCGGGACTGTCGTATGTTGAAAGACTGGAGCAACTAGGCTTGTATACACTGGAATTTAGAAGGATGAGAGGAGATCTTATCGAAACATAAAAGGTTATTAAGGGGTTGGACACTTCAGAGGCAGGAAACATGTTCCCAATGTTGGGAGAGTGCAGAACAAGGGGCCACAGTTTAAGAATAAGGGGTAGGCCATTTAGAACTGAGATGACGAAAAACATTTTCAGTCAGAGAGTTGTGAATCTGTGGAAACCTCTGCCTCAGAAGGCAGTGGAGGCCAATTCTCTGAATGCATTCAAGAAAGAGCTAGATAGAGCTCTTGAGGATAGTGGAGTCAGGGGGTATGGGGAGAAGGCAGGAACGGGGTACTGATTGAGAATGATCGGCCATGATCACATTGAATGGCGGTGCTGGCTCGAAGGGCCGAATGGCCTCCTCTATTGTCTATTGTCTATTGTCTACTGCTGCGCCTCTGTAGTGCCCTGGTGTACTGTGGAACAGAATGATTGTGGTGTACAAGTCCACAGCCCTGAGATGGTGACAGTTCTGGTAGGGAGTGCAGTAAAAAAACATACAGGATGTTGGCTTTCATGAGCCGGGTCAAATATGACAACAGTGTAGTTATGATACAGCCTTATACAAACCAGCGAGGCCACACATGTAAAATTGTGCACATTGTTGGTTGCCACAGTATACAAAGGCTCTGATTGCTTTGGAGGGTGCATCAGGATGTTGGCACAAGAGTGCAGATGCTGGAATTTTAGATTTAGTTTTATAGATACAGCACGGAAACAGACCCTAGGGCCCACAGAGTCCACACTGATCAGCAATCCCAGCTCATTAACACTATGCTACACACAATTTACATTTATACTAAGCCAATTAACCTACGTCTGGAGTGTGGGAGGAAACTGAAGATTTCAAAGAAAACCAATGCGGTCACGGGAAGAACATACAACCTGCGTAAAGACAGTACCCGTAGTCGGGATGGAACCCAGGTTTCTGGTGCTGTAAGCGCTGTAAAGCAGCAACGCGACCACTGTGCCACTGTGCCACCCTATCTGCAATCTGCAGCAAAAGGAAAGGAACGTTGCTGGAGAAACTCAGCGGGTCAGGCAGCATCTGCAGGGCGGAGAAATGGACGGTTGATGATTCCGGTCAGTGCCTTTCATCCAGACTGAAAGAGTGGAGGGGAAGTGGCCAGTATAAAAAGAGATGGGGGGGGGGGGGGGGGGGGGACAGGGCAAGGGCAAGCATGCCAGAGGTGGATACTTGCGATGACCATTTCTAACACCTTTCACCCTCTTTTTAAATTTCTCTGCCTCAATCTCAAGGAACAAACCATCCCCTCATATCCATTCACTGACTTGTTAACTCCTTAAAAAAAAGTGCTTGTTCACTAGACAGGGTTTACCATGAATATATCCATGTGGACTGACTTTAATGAATCACTAAAAGACGAGTCTGGTGGACGCACACCGTAAAGTAACAGTAGAGTTGCTGCCCAACAGCACCAATGACCCGGTTTCTTACCCGACTACGGGTGCTGTCTATACGTAGTTTGTACGCTCTCCCTGTGACCTGCGTGGGTTTTCTCCGGGTGCTCCGGTTTCCTCCCACACTCCATAGACGTACAGGTTTGGAGGTTAATTGACTTGGTATCATTCTAAATTGTCCCTAGTGTGTGGAGGATAGCGTTAATGTGCGGGGATCGCTGGTCGGTGCAGACTCAGTGGGCCGAAGGGCCTGCTTCCGTGCTGTATCTCAAAAAACTTGGCTAGGCGACGTTTTGGGTTGAGACCTTTCTTCAGACTGATTTTAGGGTGGATGGAGAAGAAAACTGCAATGGGGAAGAGCTCTAGGGGCTAGCGTAATCAAGGGATGTGGGGAGAAGGCAGGCACGGGTTACTGATTGTGTATGATCAGCCAAGATGACAATGAATGGCGGCGCTGGCTCGAAGGGCCAAATGGCCTCCTCCTGCACCTATTTTCTATGTTTCTATGAAAAGTAGGACAAAGCATGGCAGCTAATATGTAGACACAGGCGAGGGGGGTGTTGACAGGCAGAAGGTTGGAACAAAGCCTAGAGATAAGATCAGCAGATGCGAGATAGTTTTGAAGAGTCGCGGATTGTGAAACCAGGGGGAGGAGAGTAGCGGGCGAGGGAGAGCGTGTGGAGGGGCAAAATAAGTCATGTGTCAAAATAAGTCATACGTAATGGGGTATGGGGAGAAGGCAGGAACGGGGTACTGATTGAGAATGATCAGCCATGATCACACTGAATGGCGGTGCTGGCTCAAAGGGCCGAATGGCCTCCTCCTGCACCTATTGTCTATTGTCTTTCGAAGTGAAGGTTGACGGTACTTTTTCTTGGAATGAATTCCAGTAATTTGCCCATTAGCAAAGTTAAGCTAACTGGCCTGTAATTATTCGCTCTGCCTCTTTTTGTAAACAATGGCACAACATTAGCAAAATCCTCTGCCACTAATCCTGCAGGCAGGAAGAATTGAAAAATGGCCAGAACATCACCGTTTTACGTCAAGCCTCCCTTTGCTGCCTTGAGCTAATTTCCAGAATATTCTGACGTGACTGTAGTAGGATGAGACTTCAAATGTTTTGTTTAGTTTAGCTTAGAGATACAGCGCGGAAACATGCCCTTTCGGCCCACCGGGTCCGTGCCGGCTAATGTAACCCCACTTTTTAAAAAGGGAGGGAGAGAGAAAACGGGGAATTATAGATCAGTTAGCCTAACATCGGTAGTGGGGAAAATGCTAGAGTCAGTTATTAAAGATGTGATAGCATCACATTTGTAAAGTGGTGAAATCATCGGACAAAGTCAGCATGGATTTACCAAAGGCAAATCATGTCTGACGAATCTTATAGAATTTTTCGAGGATGTAACTAGTAGAGTGGATAAGGGAGAACCAGTCGATGTGTTGTATCTGGACTTTCAGAAGGTCTTCGACAAGGTCCCACATAGGAGATTGGTGTACAAACTTAAAGCACACGGTATTGAGGGTTCAGTGTTGAGGTGGATAGAAAATTGGTTGGCGGACAGGAAGCAAAGAGTAGGAATAAACGGGTCCTTTTCGGAATGGCAGGCAGTGACTAGTGGAGTACCGCAAGGCTCAGTGCTGGGACCCCAGTTATTTACAGTGTATAGTAATGATTTGGACGAGGGAATTGAATGCAACATCTCTAAGTTTGCGGATGACACGAAGCTGGGTGGCAGTGTTAGCTGCGAGGAGGATGCTAGGAGGCTGCAGAGTGACTTGGATAGATTAGGCGAGTGGGCAAATGTATGGCAGATGCAATATAATGTGGATAAATGTGAGGTTATCCACTTTGGCGGCAAGAACAGGAAAGCAGAGTATTACCTGAATGGTGACCGATTAGGAGAAGGGGAGATGCAACGTGACCTGGGTGTCATGGTGCACCAGTCATTGAAAGCAAGCATGCAGGTGCAGCAGGCAGTGAAGAAAGCGAATGGTATGTTGGCATTCATAGCAAGAGGATTTGAGTTTAGGAGCAGGGACGTTCTACTGCAGTTGTACAGGGCATTGGTGAGACCGCACCTGGAGTATTGTGTGCAGTTTTGGTCTCCTAATCTGAGGAAAGACGTTCTTGCCTTAGAGGGAGTACAGAGAAGGTTCACCGGATTGAGTTCTGGGATGGCGGGACTTTCATATGAAGAAAGACTGGATAGACTCGGCTTATACTCGCTGGAATTTAGAAGACTGAGGGGGGATCTTATAGAAACATATAAAATTCTTAAGGGGTTGGACAGGCTAGATGCAGGAAGATTGTTCCCGATGTTGGGGAGTCCAGAACCAGGGGTCACAGCTTAAGGATAAGGGGGAAGTCTTTTAGGACCGAGATGAGAAAACATTTCTTCACACAGAGAGTGGTGAGTCTGTGGAATTCTCTGCCACAGAAGGTAGTTGAGGCCAGTTCATTGGCTATATTTAAGAGGGAGTTAGATGTGGCCCTTGTGGCTAAAGGGATCAGGGGGTATGGAGAGAAGGCAGGTACAGGTTACTGAGCTGGATGATCAGCCATGATCATATTGAATGGCGTTGCAGGCTCGAAGGGCCGAATGGCCTACTCCTGCACCTATTTTTCTATGTTTCTATGACCAGCGATCCCCGCACATTAACACTATCCTATACCCATTAGGGACAATTTTTACATTTACCAAGCCAATTAACCTACAAACCTTTGGAGTGTGGGAAGAAACCGAAGATCTCGGAGAAAACCCACGCAGGTCACGGGTAGAACGTACAAACTCCGTACAGACAGCACCCGTAGTAGGGATGGAACCCGGGTCTCCGGCGCTGCATGCGCTGTAAGGCAGCAACTCTACCGCTGCGCCACCGTGCCGTCCACCCTGAAGATTGTAGTTTGTTTACTACAATCCTCAGTGGAGCACATGGTTCACAACAATCCAAACCATAGAAGGCAGAAGAAGATGAGTTTGGAGCAGTGGCGCAGCGGTAGAGTTGCTGCCTCACATCGCCAGAGACCCGGGTTCAATGCTGACTGTGGGTGCTGTCTGTACGGAGTTTGTACGTTCTCCCCGTGACCTGTGTGGGTTTTCTCCGTGCGCTCCGGTTTTCTTTCACACTCCAAAGGTTTGTTGGGTAATTGGTTTCTGTAAATCATCCCCAGTGTGTAGGATAGTGCTAATGTAGAGGGTGATCGCTGCTCGGCACGGACTCAGGGGGCGGAAGGACTTGTTTCCACACTGTATCTTTAAAGGTTAAAGTAAAGTAAAGACACCTCTTCAGACTGATAAAGTATTGCTTGGCTGTATAGACTGGATGAAATTCCACTCAAAAACAAGATCCAGGACCAGATGCACACAGTCAAAGTGCCAATTTGTTCTTGGAAGAATTCAGTGAAAACTCCTCCACAAATGGCTCCTGTTTTTAGTCACTTCGAAGTTAGAACATTGCTATATAACACCCTCGCTGGTAACTACTTTGCAAAACAACCAAATAAACTAGGCAACACTTATACAGTCCAATTCTTTCCTTGAACAGATACTTCCCAAACATTTGACCAGAGCCCGCTGAACCACTGTGGTCTCTGGCCTTCAGTCCCAGCAGTCTACCCAATACTATCAGTCTGAAGAAGGGTCTCGACTCGAAACGTCACCCATTCCTTCTCTCCTGAGATGCTGCCTGACCTGCTGAGTTACTCCAGCATTTTGTGAATAAATACCCAATACTATTTCTCGCCTAATGCAAATTTCTTTCAGTTCCTCTGTCTCTCTTGATCCTCTGTCCTCCAGTACATCTGGGAGATTGTTTGTGTCTTCCTTAGTGAAGACAGATCCGAAGTGCCTGTTCAACTCTGCTGCCATTTCCTTGTTACCCATAATAATTTCACCCGTTTCAGCCTTCAAGGGACAATAGACAATAGACAATAGACAATAGGTGCAGGAGTAGGCCATTCAGCCCTTCGAGCCAGCACCGCCATTCAATGCGATCATGGCTGATCACTATCAATCAGTACCCCGTTCCTGCCTTCTCCCCATACCCCCTCACTCCGCTATCCTTAAGAGCTCTATCCAGCTCTCTCTTGAAAGCATCCAACGAACTGGCCTCCACTGCCTTCTGAGGCAGAGAATTCCACACCTTCACCACCCTCTGACTGAAAAAGTTCTTCCTCATCTCCGTTCTAAATGGCCTACCCCTTATTCTCAAACTGTGGCCCCTTGTTCTGGACTCCCCCAACATTGGGAACATGTTATCTGCCTCTAATGTGTCCAATCCCCTAATTATCTTATATGTTTCAATAAGATCCCCCCTCATCCTTCTAAATTCCAGTGTATACAAGCCCAATCGCTCCAGCCTTTCAACATACGACAGTCCCGCCATTCCGGGAATTAATCTAGTGAACCTACGCTGCACGCCCTCCATAGCAAGAATATCCTTCCTCAAATTTGGAGACCAAAACTGCACACAGTACTCCAGGTGCGGTCTCACCAGGGCCCGGTACAACTGTAGAAGGACCTCTTTGCTCCTATACTCAACTCCTCTTGTTACGAAGGCCAACATTCCATTGGCTTTCTTCACTGCCTTTACTAATCTTTTTCTCTTAACATGCCTAAATAAGCTTTTACTGTCCTTCTTTATATTCTTGGCCAGCTTCGCTTTGTACCTCATCTTTTCAGCCCGTATTGCCCTTTTTTGCCATCTTCTGTTGTGCTTTGAAAGTTGCCCAATGTTTAGGCTTCCCGCTACTCTTTGCTATACTATACATCTTTTCTTTTACTTCTATTCCATCTCTAACTTCCCTTGTCACTCCCCTTAGAACCTTTCTTCCTCTTTGGAATGAAATGATCCTGCATCTTCTGGATTATGCCCAGATATTCCTGCCATTGCTGTTCCACCGTCATTCCTGCTAGGATCCTTTTCCATTCGACCTTGGCCAGCTCCTCTCTCATGCCTTCATAGTCCCCTTTGTTCAAATGCAACACTGACATTCCTGGTCTAACCTTCTCCCTCTCAAGGAGGAAAAATGTTCCCAATGTTGGGGGAGTCCAGAACCAGGGGCCACAGTCTAAGAATAAAGGGGAGGCCATTTAAAACTGAGGTGAGAAAAAGCTTTTTCACCCAGAGAGTTGTGAATTAGTGGAATTCTCTGCCACAGAAGGCAGTGGAGGCCAATTCCCTGGATTAATAAAAAGAGAGTTAGATAGAGCTTTTGGGGCTGGTAGAATCAAGGGATATGGGGAGAAGGCAGGCACGGGTTACTGATTGTGGATGATCAGCCATGATCACAATGAATGGCGGTGCTGGCTCGAAGGGCCAAATGGCCTCCTCCTGCACCTATTTCTATGTTTCCGCGCTGTATCTCTAAACTAAAACTCAAATTAAATTAAAGTGGCACATATTTGCTTTAGGTAAACTTTCAGTTTTCCTTTTAGGAAACCTTCCTTTAGCCCAAGGCTTTACTTAAAGCTTGTTAATTTTAATTTCCTCTGATTACATTTGAAGTTACATAATTGCTTATTAATGCAATACTCACTCACCACACACAACATTTTAAAGAGCTGGATTTGTCTTCAAAAGCAAACAATTAAAATATATACAATTCCGTTCCCAGAAGTTAATAACAGGAAGTCTGAGTCATTTCTAATGCTCTGTGAAGTCCTCCTTAATTATATCATGACCTTTTTATGCTAGGATGCAGGAAACAATATAACCTGAAAAATAAATAGCTCTCATGACTGAGCTATATGAGTGACCCTCTCTTCACTGGGAGTGAGAGAGTTGTGTTCTGAAAAAAATAATGCATTGTGATTAACTGTAGCACCAAGCGCATGCATCAAGAAACACAATTTGAAATATGAAATTTGTGTTGATTTATTTAACTCCTTTTCCACATAAATTCTGTGGGAATAAATTTGATTCTGCCTCTCAAATTTTGTGCGGGCTAATTTATGTTACCCGGACACCTGTAATGCGCCTGCATAGAATTCTTATAACCTGATACAGTTTATCAAAAATTCACAGCAAACAGGCAGATTGGCCTCAGTAACTATTTTATCTTCACTACATACAATTGGGGAGACTAATAATCATCAGTTTATTACAATTATTGCATTTCCTTCAAAGTATTGGCCTGATTTCAAAATAAAAAAGTGACTTATTCCAGGGAGGGGATGCACATAACCAAGTAAACAATGGAACTAATCTTCACCATTAAATCCCAGCTACACAGGTCAGGGTGGTGCAGCGGTAGATTTGCTGCCTCACAGCGCCAGAGCCCGGGTTCACTCTTAACTACGGGTCCTGTCTGTGTGGAGTTTGTACGTTCACTCTATGACCGCGTGGGTTTTCTTCGGGTGCTCCGGGTTCCTCTCACATTTCAAAAAGGTGGAGGTTTGTAGGTTCATTGCCCCTAGCGCCCCTAGATGTGATTTACGGGTGATTGTTGGTCGGTGTGGACTCGGTGGGCCAAAGGGCCTGTTTCCACGCAGTATCTCTAAACTAAACTAAACTACCCGGGTGTTCAGGGCGAATCCATAGATATAGAACAGTACAGCAGAAGAACAAGCTCTTTGGCCCACAATGTCTATACCGAACATGAAGACCTTATCTGCCTGCCCATAATCCGTGTACCTCCATTCCCTGCATGTTCATTTGCCGATCCATAAGTCTCTTATCACTGGTCTCTTAACTCCTCCATCATATCTGCCTCCACCACGGCAGCACGTTCCAGGCACCCACTCTCTGAGTACAAAACGCGCCCAGCATAGCTGGGGAGAAAACTCAGGGCATGAAGGGCTGATGCATGAATGGAGAAGGAGTAGTTATTCCAGACTAAGATCAACAAGAGCTGGCAACAGAACAAGGAGGATGCTGTGGCAGAATAGACAATAGACAATAGGTGCAGGAGGTGGCCATTCGGCCCTTCGAGCCAGCACCGCCATTCAATGTGATCATGGCTGATCATTCTCAATCAGTACCCCGTTCCTGCCCTCTCCCCAAACCCCCTGACTCTGTTATCCTTAAGAGCTCTATCTAGCTCTCTCTTGAATACATTCCGAGAATTGGCCTCCACTGCCTTCTGAGGCAGAGAATTCCACAGATTCACAACTCTCTGACTGAAAAAGGTTTTTCCTCATCTCAGTTCTAAATGGCCTACCCCTTATTCTTAAACTGTGGCCCCTTGTTCTGGACTCCCCCAACATTGGGAACATGTTTCCTGCCTCTAACGTGTCCAACCCCTTAATAATCTTATATGTTTCGATACGATCCCCTCTCATCCTTCTAAATTCCAGTGTATACAAGCCTAGTCGCTCCAGTCTTTCAACATATGACAGTCCCGCCATTCCGGGAATTAACCTAGTAAACCTACGCTGCACGCCCTCAATAGCAAGAATATCCTTCCTCAAATTTGGAGACCAAAACTGCACGCAGTACTCCAGGTGCGGTCTCACTAGAGCCATGTACAACCTCTTGTTATGAAGGCCAAAGAGTTATCAGCTCATAAGTCATAGGAGTGGGCGACTTGGGCCAAAGGGCCTGTTTCCACACTGTATCACTCTATGACTCGGAGTGGAATTAGCCCATTCGACACATTGTCTACTCCGCCATTCAATTCTGGCTGATCTACATTTCCATCTCAACCTCATTCTCCTGCCTTCTTCCCATAACCATTAACACCTTACTCATCAAGAACCTCTCAATCTCCGCTTTAAAACAAAAACAATGACCTTGCCTTCAAGGCCGTGCGTGGCAATTAACTCCATAATCAATGAATGAGTTAGGGAGGAGAACATGGGAAAATCCCAGTTGCTGTGGAGACATCAGCAAGGATGCAGATTAAATGTCATTTGGTGGAATTATGGGATATGGGATGTCTTTAGATTTAGATATACAGCGCGGAAACAGGCCCTTCGGCCCACCGGGTCCGTGCCGCCCAGCGATCTCCGCACATTAACACTATCCTACACACACTAGGGACAATTTTTTTAATTAAAAATATATATATTTTTACACATTTGCCCAGCCAATTAACCTACAAACCTGTACATCTTTGGAGTGTGGGAGGAAACCGAAGATCTGGGAGAAAACCCACACAGGTCACGGGGAGAACGTACAAACTCCGTACAGACAGCGCCCGTAGTCAGGATCGAACCTGAGTCTCCGGCGCTGCATTCGCTGTAAGGCAGCAACTCTACCGCTGCGCCACCGTGCGATTTAGTTTATGATCCATGTGCCGAGGTACTGTGAAAGGTTTTAGTTGCATGCTAACCAGCAAGCAAAAAGCCAACACGTGATTAGAATCGAGCCATACAGATACATAATAAGGGAACAACGTTCAGTGCAAGGTAAAGCCAGCAAGGTCCGATCAAGGATATTCCGAGAGTAGGAAGGAACTGCAGATGCTGGTTTAAATCGAAGGTAGGCACAAAGTGCTGGAGTAACTCAGCGGGTCAGGCAGCATCTCGGCAGAGAAGCAATGGGTGACGTTTCGGGTCGAGACCCTTCATCAGTCTGAAGAAGGATATTCCGAGGGTCTCCGATGAGGTAGCTAGTAGTTCAGGACTGCTCTCTGGTTGCAGAAGGATGATTCAGTTGCCAATTAGTGCAGAGTGCACAAATAAGATCAAGGAGTTTACTTTAATGATGGAATTCTCAGCAACAGTCTGGGTATTGATCAACCCTTAATCAATATTGGACACTCTCAAATCTACAACTAAGACCTGCTCTATTGTTCAAGGACTGTGGTGCCCCAAACTCTGAATGTGCAGTGAAAAATGAAATCAATGGTGCTCTCTAGGTGCTGACTAGCATCACTGGGTTTCCAAGGGGGCTCCAAGTTTGTCTGATGTGCACAAGGATCTCTGATTGAATGTCTGGAAGCATGCAGCAGGCAGAGCAAAGCTTCTGACAGCATGTAGTCATCACATTTTGAATAAAATTCTCTCAGGCCACAGATAAAATCAATACAATATACAAGCAAATGTCTAGACTAATAACTTGAAGGTGTGCCACAATGCTGACAGTTATTTCTGCATTCCACATCTTCCTCCCTGCTCTATTTACAGCACTTGAGTTTGACTTGACTGTATTTATGTCTAATCTTATCGAAACGTATAAGATTATTAAGGGGTTGGACACGTTAGAGGCAGGAAACATGTTCCCAATGTTGGGGGAGTCCAGAACAAGGGGCCACAGTTTAAGAATAAGGGGTAGGCCATTTAGAACGGAGATGAGGAAAAGCTTTTTCAGTCAGAGAGTTGTGAATCTGTGGAATTCTCTGCCTCAGAAGGCAGTGGAGGCCAATTCTCTGAATGCATTCAAGAGAGAGCTAGATAGAGCTCTTAAGGATAGCGGAGTCAGGGGGTATGGGGAGAAGGCAGGAACGGGGTACTGATTGAGAATGATCAGCCATGATCACATTGAATGGCGGTGCTGGCTCGAAGGGCCGAATGGCCTCCTCCTGCACCTATTGTCTATTGTCTATAATATTATTTGATCAGTTTGGATGCTAAACAAAAGTTTCTCGTTGTACCTCGCTACTTGTGGTGGTGAATCTGTGGAATTCTTTGCCACAGACAGCTGTGGAGGCCAAGTCAATGGATATTTTTAAAGCAGAGATAGATAGATAGATTCTTGTTTGGTACGGTGTCAGGGGTTATGGGGAGAAGGCAGGGGAATGGGGTTAAGAGAGAAAGATAGATCAGCCATGTGTAGGGAAAAAAAACTGCAGATGCTGGTTAAAATCGAAGGTCAACACAAAATGCTGGAGTAACTCAGCGGGTCAGGCAGCATCTCGGGAGAGAAGGAATGGGTGACGTTTTGGGTCGAGATGCTGCATGACCCGCTGAGTTATTCCAGCATTTTATGTCTACCTTCGATAGATCAGCCATGATTGAATGGCGGAGTAGACTTGATGGGTTGCATGGCCTAATTCTGCTCCTATCACTTATGAACTTATGAAGTTACGAGGTGGCACTTTGGATTTTAACATCACGTCCTGTGTATTTGAAAACAAGTGACAATAGTAATAAATCTAACTTATATCTAAATGGGTCAAGTGCAGATTGACTAGAAGGAACAATTATTTTACTGTATCTCTGTACATGTAAAATGCTTGCTCTTCACATGTACAGAAACTAAGTCTTATTAACGACCTCTCCAATGACTCTTGCAAACTTCTACGGATGCACCATAGAAAGCCTAGGGTTGCATCACAGCTTGGGTTTGGGAACAGCTCAGCCCAAGACTGCAAGAAATTGCAGAGAGTTGTGCATGTAGCCCAGTCCATCACACAGACCAGACTCCCAACCATTGTCTCCATCTACACTTCACGCTGCCTCGGGAAAGCAGCCAACATCATCAATAACACCCCCCCCCCCCGGTCATTCCTTCTTTGCCCACTCCCGTCTGGCAGAAGATACAGAAGCTTGAAAGCGCGCACCACCAGACTCAGGAACTGCTTCTTCCCCTCTGTTATTAGGCTTTTGAACTGTCCATCCATAAGCTAGGGTACTGTCCAATTTTCCAATCCATCTCATAGCGGACATTGGACCTTTTACGTGGAGCTGTTACGGTACAATGTTGAGAACTATATTCTGCACTCTGATATTTTCCTCCACTCACCTTTTGTACTGGATTGTATTTATGTATAGTTTTATTTGACTTTATTTATTCACAAAATGCTGGAGTAACTCAGCAGGTCAGGCAGCATCTCAGGAGAGAAGGAATGGGCGATATTTCTGGTCGAGACCCTTCTTCAGTCTGAAGAAGGGTCTCGACCCGAAACATCGCCCATTCCTTCTCTCCTGAGATGCTGCCTGACCCACAGAGTTACTCCAGCATTTTGTGAATAAATACCTTCGGTTTGTACCAGCATCTGCAGTTATTTTCTTACACGTTTTATTTGACTTGATTGGATCGCACACTAAACAAAAGCTTTTCACTCTACTTCTACACATGACAATAAAAACTTAAACCCAGCTAACTAACTGCAGATGGACGCAAAAAGCTGGAGTGACTCAGCAGGTCAGGCAGCATCTCTGGAGAAAAGGAATAGGTGACGTTTCCAGACCGTTCCTCAGACTGCATTTGCACACTACTGAGTTCAGAAGGGTGGTCTAAAATTACAACCATCAAGAGACTACAAACCTTAAAGCCATTTCCTCCGACAGCAGAATCCAGAACATCTGGACCGATATTAAAATATACGGGTAATAAAAAATAACCCCAATGCCGATATTGAAACTGTATGTGAGAAGCATGTCAAGGGATTTGTTAAATGAAATACAGCTGCCAGCACTGGAGGGGTAGTAGTGCTAAATAGCCTCCTCTTGCTCATCGCGATTCGGTTGTTGTTCCATGGAAGGTGCCTGGGTGACTTGATGGTGTCAAGCTGACTGGTATATTTCTTTATTGTAAAGACTATATGTAGTTTAGTTTATTTCAGAGATAGAGCACTGAAACAGGCCCTTCGGCCCATCTAGTCCGTGATCCCTGTACACTAACACTATCCTACACACACGAGGGACAATTTACAATTATACCAAGCCAATGAGCCTACAAACCTGTACGTCTTTGGAGTGTGGGAGGAAACTGGAGCACCCGGGGAAAACCCATGCAGGTCACGGGGAGAACGTACCAACTCAGCACAGAAAGCACCCGTAGTCAGGATGGGACCCGGGTCTCTGGCGCTGTGAGGCAGCAACTCTACCGCTGCACCACCACGCCGTTCCTGGAAAGGTGTATGGGTGACATGACGGTGGCCAAGCTGAATGATCTATTTCCTTTTTTGTACAGACAATATGATCAGCAATGACCAGGTTTAACAGCAGAGCAGACTCAGGGAGCCAAAAGCCTACTCCTGCTACTAATTACTATGTAATGTGCAACACCACAGAAATAAAAAAGCATCCTAGAAACATAGAAAATAGGTGCAGGAGGAGGCCATTTGGCCCTTCGAGCCAGCACCGCCATTCATTGTGACCATGGCTGATCATCTACGATCAGTAACCTGTGCCTGCCTTCTCCCCATATCCGTTGATTCCTCTTGTATAACTTGATTCCTGTTGTATTTAAGATGCAAATTTCTAGTCGCATGAGCATAATGAACATGTTACAAGTGCGAAGCAAAGTACAGTTGAGTAAAGAGGTTTAACAGAATGCTGCTGGATTAGAAGGTATTAACTGTGAGAAGGGATTGGACAAACTTGGATTGTTTTCCCTGGAGCGTTGGAGGCTGAGGGGAAAACTGATGGAAGTATATAAAATTCTGAGAGGAAATGATAGAGTAGAACCTTTCTCCCAGTTTGGTAATCAAACACTCGTGGTCACAGCTTTAGGTTTAACGGCAAGTATTACACAGAGATTGGTGGGTGTCTGGAACGCGCTGCCAGGGGTGGTGGTGGAGGCAGGCAATAAGGGCAACAAAAAGGCTGGTAAATAGGTAAAAGGGCCTGTTCCCTTGCTGTACTGTTTAGTTTAATTTATTATTATCACGAGTACCGAGGTACAGTGAACAAGTTTTATTTGTGTGCTATCCAATTAGTGAAAAAGTCTGCACATGATTACAATGATCCGTCCACAGTGCACAGATACAGATCAAGGGTATAACATTTAGTGCAACGTAAAGTCCAATAAAGTTCTATGTTCTATGTTAAGGACTCCCTTTGTAAAAGTCAGGCTCCTTTACAATACGATGAATCTTGCTTAACTAAAACAAGACTAAAAACTGGTTGGGGCAGCACAGTGGTGCAGCGGTAGAGTTGTTGCCAGAGATCCGGGCTTGATCCTGACTACGGGTGCTGTCTGTGCGGAGTTTGTACGTTCTCCCGTGACCTGCGTGGGTTTTCTCCGGGTGCTCCGGTTTCCTCCCACACTCCAAAGGTGCACAGGTTTGTAGGTTAATTGGCTTCGGTAAAGATTATAAATTGTCCCTCGTGTGTAGGGTAGTGCTAGTGTACAGGGATCGCTGGTCGGCACAGACTCTGTGGACCGAGGGCTGGTTTACACCCTGTATCTCTAAACCAAGCTGTATCTCTAAATTAAACCAAACTGAAGGAATTTGGCTGCCAATTTGTGTACCAGAAATCCATATGAAGAATGTTGTGGAAAGTGCTGACTTCTTAATTGACAAAATATGAGTATAAAGATTGGCAACGGGATTAGACATTTAAAAATAACAAAATTCACTAAATGAAACACAGGAGTTGCTACCATATAATTATCCAGAAAAATATGCATGGATAACATGGGCCTGACTGTGTGGCCACGATGCAAAATCAGCTGTCCCAAATCATTAAATCTGAACAAGCTTATGCAAGTCGTTTGAAGGCATTGATTCTACTCTTCTAGAAGATTCATTAAATTCAAGATGGTACGGAAAAGCATTGCTGACAAAGGTGCACTTGTTATGTGTAAAACCTTAAAAAGTGTAATGTGAGCTCATGGAGTGCACTGGAAAAGGGATCAATATCAAGGTCCCTTTTCCTAAGAAATGTGCCATTGCATTCACAAAATGTAAAACAGAGGCACAATGGAGTCTTGAGCAAAACACAAGGTGCTGGAGGAACTCAGCGGGTCAGGCGTCATCTTCAGGTTTTAGAGACAGGGATGCAGCTGGTAACAGGCCCTTCCGCCCATTGAGTTTGCGCCAACAATCGCGCCAATGATCACCTGTTCCCAAAAGTGACAAAAAGTGTTGGAGTAACTCAAGATAGGTGGAGCCTACAACGCTCCATTGTTGGCTGGGGAAAAGGTGACGATGAGAGGGGTACAAGGATGCGAACAGTGGAACTGGTACAACGACTGGGGTGGAGGGGTGGGGAAGAGGGAATGTGGGGGTTACTCAACATTAGAGAAATCAACTGCCCATTGAAACATGAGGTACTGTTCCTCGAATTTGCGTGGAGGAAGGGTATGGGAATGGGAAGGGGAGTTAAAATGTTTGGCAACCGGGAGATCATGCAGCCAAAGCAGACTGAGCGTAAGTGCTCAGCGAAACGATCGCCCAGTGGGCTCTTGGTCTCGCCCACACCGAGAACAACAGATACAGCAGATGAGGTTGGTGGAGGTGCAAGTGAACCTCTGCCTCACCTCAAAGGACTGTTCCCACCTGTTCCCACTAGTTCCATGTTATCCCACTTTCTCACAATGCAGGGAATGGACAGGCAACACTCGGTCAGGACCCTTCTTCAGACTAATTGTAGTAGGCAGAAAAAACCCAAAACGGTGCTTGTCCATTCCCTCCACAGACGTTGCCTGACCCGCTGAGTTCCTCCAGCACTTTGTGTTTTGATTCATAGATGTAACACGTGCAAAGCCAGAAGCATGGCAGGAGAAAGCATGAAGTGAGTGCCAGACAGACTCCCCATGGGAAGCAGATGTATTCATGTTCAGAAATGATAAGAGCAAAATTAGACCATTCGGCCCATTAAGTCCATTCCACCATTCAATCATAGCTGATCTATCTTTCCCTCTTAACTCCTGCCTTCTCTCCATAATTCCTGACACCCATACTAATCAAGAATCTATCTCACTCTGCCGTAAAAATATCCATTCTGTGGCAATGAATTCCAGATTCACCATTCGACCATTGATTATGAGAAAAGTCACTTTTGCGTTACATTCTTGGTACTGTTAGTAACTTCCTCAAAATAAATGAATCCTCTGGTTTTATAAGCCTCTGTGCTCTTCTAGTACAAAGCTCTTGTGCATCCTCCATTTTAGCCGCACTGCCATTAGTGACCATGCCTTCAGCTATCGAGAATTTAAGCTTTGGATTTCTTCCAAAGGAACATTGAACTAAAGCAAAATAAATCTCTAAATCTTGCTCTATCAACTACTAATAAACAGGGACTGAGGAGGAATTTCTTTAGCCAGAGAGTGGTAAATCTGTGGAATTAATTGCTACAGAAGGCTGTAAATCCCAGAGGGACTGGGCTCTGGCATTGCGCTCCTTGGCAGGTCCAGTGACAGAATAAATGGACAAGTTTAGACTTCGAAGTCTGTCACAAATGTCCATGTTCCGCACTCTGTGCAGATAGTGGCATGAAGAATAGCGAGAGCAAAGCATACTAGCGAGCTGCATCACAGCTTGGCAGACCAGACGCCCCGACACTGACTCCACCTACACTTCATGCTGTTGTGGGAAAGCAGCCAACATCATTAGATTCAAGATTCAAGTTATCGTCACGAGTACCAATTAAGGTACAGTGAAATTTGAGTTAGCATACAGCCATACTAAGTAAAAGACACACAGCCACATAGTAAAATTTAACATAAACATCCATCACAGCGGATTCCACATTCCTCACTGTGATGGAAGGTAATAAAGTTCAATCATCTTTCTCTTTGTTCACCCACGGTCGGGGCTGTTGAACCGGCCACAGTTGCCGCTGCCGACGGTCCAAGCCCTCGTGTCGGGGTGATCGAAATTCCCCGCGTCGGGACGGTGGAAACACTCACCGCGGCATGGAGCTCCCGAGTCGGCCTCTTCTTACCAGAGACTGTGGGCTCCCCAATGTTAAAGTCCACAGGCCTCGCAGTTGGAGCTCTCCAAAGTCGATCCCCGGCAAAGGATCGCAGCTCCCAATGATAAGTCCGCGCCGCGCCCGCGGCTTGAAGGGCCGGGCCAGTCTCCAGGAAAAGCCGCCAACTCTCGATGTTAGGCCGCAGTGGGGACGGCGATACGACACGGAGAAAAATCGCATCTCCGTCGAGGTAAGAGATTGAAAAAAAGTTTCCCCCAATTCCTCCCCATCCCCCACATAAAACAAACCAAGAAACACTAAAACACACTTTTAACACATACTTGAAATAATAAAACAGTAGAAAGGACAGACAGACTGCTGGCGAGGCAGCCAGTGTGGTGGCGCCACCCGATGGAGGATAATTAGACATCCCATCACAGTCATTCCCTCTATTCCCTGCTTTGCTTTCATCAGGCAAAAGGTCCCGAAGCTTGAAAGTTAGGAACAGCTTCTACCCCTCGGTTATCAGGCTTTCAAATGATCCTTCCATAAGCTAGGGTACTCTCTTCACCTCTACCCCATTGCGAACTTTGTCTGTGGAACTGTGGAGGGAGGAACTGCAGATGGTGGGTTAAACCGAAGATAGACACAAAAAGCTGGAGTAACTCAGGACATTTGTCTGTGGAACTGATGCGCTACAATGCTGAGAAATATAGTCTGCACTCTGTATCTCCCCCTTTAATCTACCTATTGGACTTGAGTTTGTCTTGATTGTATTTGAGTGTAGTATATCTGATCTGATCGGATAGTGTGCAAAACAAAGCTTTTTACTGTGACAATCAAGATTCAAGATATCTTTATTTGTCATCCAAAAAACAAGTTTTTTGGACGAAATTTAGTCACCCACAGTCCAACAATAAAAGCAATAAAATAAGCAAATTACACAACCCCAACCAACACACAAAAAAAAGAAACATCCATCACAGCGAGTCTCCTCCAGTCCCCTCCTCATTGTGATGGAAGGCCAGAATGTCTTTCCCCTTCCCCTGCCGTCTTCTCCCGCGGTCAGGCTGGTGTCATTGACCGCGGGAGAAGACCTGAACGTAAATCCAAAAGTTCAGTTTTAAAGGCTGCTCAGAACTCAACACCAAAAGTTCAACTAAAACACCCATGCAAGTATTTTTTTCATTTAAATGACACTGTGACACCAAAACAGAACAAACTAACATTAAAAGCGTGATAAAACAAAAAAAAAGTGAATGAGTATCATTGAGATTGGAATTTCAGGAAAGCAGAGAATTATGCCTACACTCTAATAACCCGTGGTCAAGCATCAGCTCACGGTATCACACGACATCTCATGGACAACATCCAACTGGTCCTTGGCCACAAAGAAATTGCTTCCCATTAAAATGAAACTAGCAAAAGGAATAGAAGAACAAGATTGTATTTATGCTGCATCCTCTAGGGCAGTGGTAAAGCACTTTAAAGTCACAAAATTACTCTTGTAGTCACTATTATTACTGGAGTCAATTATTACTGGAGTCAGGACATCAGTCTGAAGAAGGGTCTCGACCCGAAACGTCACCCATTCCTTCTCTCCTGAGATGCTGCCTGACCAGCTGAGTTACTCCAGCATTTTGTGAATAAATACCTTCGATTTGTACCAGCATCTGCAGTTATTTTCTTATTCTACATTTCCTTGATCATCGTCTGCTTTGATCTTCCATTTACATACCTTTCCCTTCCATATCTCTAGTTTCCCTCTCCCCTGATTCTCAGTCTGAAGAAAGATGTCCACCTGAAATGTGTCACCCATTCCTTCTCTCCGGGGATGCTGCCTGTCCCGCTGAGTTACTCCAGCCTTTTTTGTCTATCTAAAATGTTTGACTATCTGATTTAAAATCGGCATCTCCTCCTCTCAGTTTAGGTTTGTAACTCTTGGAGTGGATACTTTAATCTGCAGCATTCTGACTCACATCAACCATCAACCTAACAGACACAAAAAAAAACTAAAGCTAGGAATAGCTTACTCTCAGCTACCTAAGTAAATCTTGTTCAAACTGCTTTGGTGAGTCAGGAGGAGAGCTCGGAGATCAGCACTGTCTGCACCGTATGATGTGAGATGACATGGGAATGGGATAGATCCAATAAAGTGTTAGCAGTGGAGAAGCAAGGAACTGCAGATGGACACAAAATGCTGGAGTAACTCAGCGGGACAGGCAGCATATCTGGAGAGAAGGAATGGGTGACGTTTCGAGTCGAGATCCCGAAAAACGATCTCGACCCAAAAAGGTCACCCATTCCTTCTCTCCAGAGACGCTGCTTGTCCCGCTGAGTTACTCCAGCATTTTGCCTCCATCTTCGGTGTAAACCAGCAACTAACACTCCATCTGAAGGAGGGACCTGACTTGATCCCGAGTTCCTCCAGCACTTTGTGTTTTGCTCCATTCCAGCATCTGCAGTTCCTTGTATCGGAAGGAACTGCAGATGCTGGAATGGAGCAAAACACAAAGTGCTGGAGGAACTCAGGAACAGGTCAGGTCCCTCCTTCAGATGGTGTTGGTAGTATTTTTTTTGTAGTATATTTTCTCCTTCAAATCAACATGAAAACATGACAATCACATGCTTTGCTTTTACTTTGATGTGTTAAAAATAATGTCAATATATTAATCACACCACGTTGTGCACCAGATTTATCTGATTCTAAAAATGAAGCAGAATATGAAGCATTTAGTGTGCATCAGTTTGTTGAAATTTGAAAGCCTCAGGCAGGCATTCAAATTGATTTGAACAACATTCAATTAACGAAAGATCCTTTCCAAAAGCATATAGAATACTAAACACGGAACTGAAATTAAAATGAATGATTTTTTCCCCTACTATAAATGTCAATTATTTATTCATTCCAACTGTACAGTCTATAAAAACGGAACAAATCAGTTTAAGATTCACACCGTTTTATTTCACGCATAAGTGATAATACGTACCAACTGGCCTATCCTAATGGAACAACTAATTACTGTTACAAGGTATTCTAGATATCAAGAGCTTGTGCATTAATAATGGATTCAATAAATGCTCTGCCAGGAAATATGAAAAAATGCTATGCCTCCTCAGCATAGGAGCACCGCAAGGCTGCGTACTCTCCCCTCTCCTTTACTCTCTCTACACCAACGACTGCACCTCCACAGACTCCTCTGTCAAGCTCCTCAAGTTTGCGGATGACACTACCCTGATTGGGCTGATCCAGGATGGGGTGGAATCTGCCTACAGAGGGGAAGTGACACAGCTGGCGTCCTGGTGCCATCGCAACAACCTGGAGCTCAATGGTCTCAAGACAGTGGAACTAATTGTAGACTTTCGAAGAGATCCCCCACCCCTCTCCCCACTCACCATCAACAACACCATAGTCACATCTGTGGAGTCATTTAAGTTCCTTGGAACCATCATCTCCAAGGACTTTAAATGAGGGGCCACCATCGACTCCACAGTCAAAAAGGCCCAACAGAAGAAACAGAAGCGGCAGCTGAAGAAACACAATCTGCCACAGGCAATGATGGTCCAGTTCTATACTGCTATCATTGAGTCCATCCTAACCTTCTCCATCATGGTCTGGTTTGGCTCAGCCACCAAGCACGACATCCGGAGGCTGCAACGGATCGTTCGCACAGCTGAGAAGGTTGTTGGCTGCAACCTTCCCCCCATTGACGAACTGTACACTGCAAGGGCCAGGAAGCGAGCGGGCCACAAACTCTTCGAACCACTTCCCTCTGGAAGGCAACTCCGGACTGTCAAAGCAGCCACAGCCAGACATAAAAACAGCTTTTTTCCACGAGTGATAGTTCTACTCAATAACCAAAGTCTGTCGTCTCTTTTTTGCTCTGGTTTATTTTCACCCACATGTTTAGACCGGAATGTTGTATCCTTATTGTTTTGACGTGTTTATGCTTTATTCTTAATTGTTAACTGTATGTTTGTGTTGTCATTTGTGAGTGGAGCACCAAGGCACATTCCTTGTATGTGCACATACTTGGCCAATAAACTTATTCATTCATTCATTCATTCATTCATTCATTCATTCATTCAAATAGATTCTGGAGAGGTTTGGAAGTAACAAAGACTGAAAACACCAGAGGCAATCCTAAACTATGGCATAAAAAGCAAATCTATATTCATAATATTTTTATATATATTACATTTTTTTTAAATTACATGCTATCTTTTGCCTTTGATTATTTTTATATAGTTTTACTTAGAATTATAGAGTGGTACAGCACAGAAGCAAGCCCTTTGACCAACTTGTGCATGATGTTTGTCTCTGGTAGAAAGCTGCCAATGAACAAGATGGGCCGAATGGCCTTCTTGTGAGCTCTGACCATTCTATACATCAATGATCCTCTGAATATTGTGCCTGGAGTGTGCTACATTTCACATTTGAATGGGGAATGACTACGAGATGAAGAAACAGACGATTGCCTGTATCTATGGACGAAAACGACAAAGAATACCACAGAAGGAACATATCACTGAGGTCACTCTTGACATTAGAATCCAGATTTTTGTCCACTGCAATTACTTTTCTGCAAATTTAGTTTAGTATAATTTCGACCCACAGCATGGAAACAGGCCCTTCGGCCCACCGAGTTCATGCCAACCATCCATCAACTGCACATACCAGTTCTATGTTATAGACAATAGACAATAGGTGCAGGAGTAGGCCATTCGGCCCTTCGAGCCAGCACCAGCATTCAATGTGATCATGGCTGATCATTCTCAATCAGTACCCCGTTCCTGCCCTCTCCCCATACCCCCTGACTCCGCTATCCTTAAGAGCTCTATCTAGCTCTCTCTTGAATGCATTCAGAGAATTGACCTCCACTGCCTTCTGAGGCAGAGAATTCTGAGGCAGAAATATCAACAACTAGCGGGCATAGCTTTAAGGTAATTAGTCTGGGGGTCAGTAGCGAGAAGGCAGGAGAATGGCATTAAGAGGGAAAGATAGACCAGCCATGATTGAATGGCAGAGTAGGCTTGATGGGCCGAATGGCCTACTTCTGCTCCTATCGCTTATAAACTTAAGGGCAAAAGTTAAAGGAGATGTATGGAGTGGTGAGTGCCTGGATTGCGCTGCTAGGGTGAACGTGAAGGCAGACACGAAAGTGGCATTTAAGAAACTTTTAGACCGGTACATGGATATGCAGGGAATAGAGAGATAGGGACCACACTGCTTTGTTATTTTTAGTATGTTTTAGTGTTCCTCGGTTTATTTTATGTGGGGGGTGGGGTTGGAGGATTTTTTTTTCAATGTCTTACCTCGACGGAGATGCGATTTTGTCCCGTATCGTATCTCCGTTCCCACTGCGGCCTAACATCGAGGAGTTGGTGGCCTTTCCGGAGACTGACGGGCGCTCCAAGCCGTGGGTATCCGTGAGACATTAACTTCACGGAGCTTGCGATCCCTTTGCTGGGGATCGAAGCTCCAACTGCGGGGCCTGTGGTCTTCAACATCGTGAAGCCCGTGGTCTCTGGTAAGAAGAGGCCGATTAGGGAGCTCCATGCCACGGAGAGAGTTTCAACCACCCTGACGCGGGAGTTTAGATCGCCCCGACGGGGGCTTCGATCGTTGGTTGCGGGGGCTTTGACCGCCACGACGGCGGATGGTTTGAACAAGAGGAAGACGATTGAACTTTATTGCTTTCGATCACAGAGAGGAATGTGGAATCCACTGTGGAGGATGTCTATGTTCAATTTTATCTGGCTGTGTGTCTTGTTGCTTTTCACTTAGTATGGCTGTATGGTAACTTAAATTTCACTGTACCTTAATTGGTGCATGTGACAATAAACTGACCGTGAAACCTTGAACATGCACACTGAGCTTAGTGTAACTGAGCTTAGTGTAACTGAGCTTAGACACTGTGGGCCGAAGGGCCTGTTCCTATGCTGTACAGTTCTATGCTCTCTCTGTCACACTGGCACGGAAACTTACCATTCCCACACTCGGAGGCTTTTGTCATCAGACGTGCTCACAAATCGCCTGTTTTCATCCACAAATGTGATCGTGTTGACAGCCCCTAGATGCCGGTCATACTCCTGCACAATCTCTCCAGTTCGGATGTCCCACTGCAGAAACAAAATGTCGATGCTTCACATCAGGGATTTTAAGAGTGACGATGACTTTTGTTGTAAATAGGATCTGGGTTGGAACAATAATTAGACGTCACTGATAATACATTTCAAAATGGGGACGGATCTCTCACCTGGACAATTTTCTTATCTGACATCCCGGCCACAAACAGATTCTGCTTATCTTCATCAGGGTTAAACTTGACACAATATGGGACTTTTCGATTAGAAAACTTGGCCAAGCATTTCCCTGATAGCAAGATAGGATGAAAAGGTAAATCATAATGCATTTGACTATACAGCAAAATAAAACATGAATATCTTCTCGGAATAAATGGGTCCTTTTCAGAATGGCAGGCAGTGGCGAGTGTAGTGCTCGGTGCTGGGGCCGCAACTATTTACAATATATATTAATGATCTGGATGATGGAATTAGAAGTAACACTAGCAGGTTTGCAGATGACACAATGCTGGGTGGCAGTGTGTACTGCAAAAAGGATGTTAGGAGGTTGCAGGGTAACTTGGACAGGTTGAGTGAGTGGGCAGATGCATGGCAGATGCAGTATAAAGTAGATAAATGTGAGGTTATCCACTTTGGCGGCAAAAACAAGGAGGTAGATTATTATCTCAATGGTGTCTGATTAGGTAATGGGGAAGTGCAACGAGACCTGGGTGTCCTTGTACACTAGTCACTGAAAGTAAGCGTGCAGGTACAGCAGGCAGTGAAGAAAGCTAATGGCATGTCGGCCTTCATAATGAGAGGATTTGAGTACAGGAGCAAAGAAGTCCTTCTGCAGTTGTATAGGGCCCTGGTGAGACCACATCTGGAGTATTGTGTGCAGTTTTGGTCTCCTAATTTGAGGAAGGACATTGGAATATGGGGAGAAGGCAGGCACGGGTTACTGATTGTGGATGATCAGCCATGATCACAATGAATGGCGGTGCTGGCTCGAAGGGCCAAATGGCCTCCTCCTGCACCTATTGTCTATGTTTCTCACTGACAGTGTTGTACAATTAATCACCTGAGAATCACATACATGAGTAAACTCCCCCTGTATCCCCCTATTAGCTCCCACCGAGTAAAATGATGGCACTCAATACAATTTGACAATTTGGTAAAGTATTAAGAGAAAACATTTTTAAAAAACCACAAAAAGTGCTGGTGTAAATCAGCGGGTCAGGCAGCATCTCCGGAGGACAAAGACAGGCGAATATTTTGGGTCAGGACCCTTCTTCAGACTGACTGTAGTACAGGGGGCAGAAAACAAGAAAAGAAGTAGGATGGGACAGAGCCAGGCGAGTGATAGGTGGATACAGGTGAAGGGTTTTGATTGACAAATTGGTGGACAAAGGCGAGAGATGAAAAGGAGACAAAAGAGAGTTAGGTAGAGCTCTTAAGGCTAGCGGAATCAAGGGGTATGGGGGGGGGGGAAGCGGAATGGAGGACTGATTGTGGATGATCAGCCATGATCACATTGAATGGCGGTGCTGGCTCGAAGGGCCGAATGGCCTACCCCTGCACCTATTTTCTATGTAAAAGGGGGTCAGATCAGGAGAGGAGTGAAATGTGAAGCTAGAGGAAGGGATAAAGGGATATAGGTGGCGGACATGGGGGAAGTGGGCATGATAGCGGGAGTGATGGGTGCATGACAGGGTGTGGCACAGAAAAGAGAGGGTGGGGGGAGTTGGGGGGATGCTACGTAGAATTGGAGAATTCAATGTTCACGACCAAATGTAGACCAGGCGACTGTTTTACTGAATACTTGCATTTGGTCCTAAGCCTGCTGGATCTCCCGCTTGCTAACCATTCTAACTCCACTTCCCTTATCGACCTTTCAGTCCTGGGCATCCCCCATTGCCAGAGTGAAGCTATATGTAAACTGAAGGAACGTCACCTCATAGCCTGCTTGGGTAGCGTACAAACCGATGGTATGAACATTGAATTCTCCAACTTGAGGTGATGTCCTTCCTTTCTCCACCCCCCTCTCCTCCCAGTGTCCCCCACCCACCCACAACCATCTCTGGAAAACGTGGTTTAGTGATGTTTCGGGTTGGGACTCTTCTTCAGACCGCATAGAACTGCAGATGCTGGTTTACGAAAAAAAGAACAAAGTGCTGGAGTAACACAGTGGGTCAGGCAGCATCGCTGGAGAACATGGACAGGGTGACGTTTCAGGTTGGGAGCCTTCTTCATACTGATTGTAGTAGGGGGTGAGCTCTTTCAGCTTTCTCCCCCCACTACAATCAGTCTGCAGAAGGGTTCCAACCCAAAATATCACCTATCCACGATCTCCAGAGATGTTGCCTGACCCGCTAAGTTACTCCAGCACTCTGTGAATCGTCACCTATTCACGTTCTCCACAGATGCTGCCTGACCCGCTGAGTTGCTCCAGCACTCTGTGAAACGTTGCCTATCCCCGATCTCGAGATGTTGCCTGACCCACTGAGTTACTCCTGCACTCTGTGAAACGTTGCCTATCCCCGATCTCCAGAGATTCTGCCTGACCCGCTGAGTTACTCCAGCACTTTGTCTTTTCTTAAACAAAACTAAGTGCTTTTACCTACCTGTCTCGGTATCCCAGAGTTTCAGGTAGCGGTCATAAGCAGCACTGAGGAACTGTTTGCCATCATTATTGAAGCACACATCTCGTACAGCTTTACTGTGACCTTAGGACAGAGATGATGAGGGAGAAAATACATGAGCACCTAAGGCACAATAGCTGCAAATATTTCGTTTTACACTTCAGCTGTTTTCTCCCAAAATTACAATGTACTAAATAAACCTCTGCTCTGATAAGACACCTATTGCTAGCTATCAATGGAGTAGTAAAGCGATTAGCCCTGAGGAAATCAATGGATAGACACGGCATAAAGATAAAGCAAATACAGAAAAGGCCAGACAGTACAAGGCCAAATTGTCAAGGCAGGAATGATTTCCATTTCAGTAGGATAAAGATTCAGCTGTACTACAAAATGGTGCATAATATATTCTCTTGATATATGTTGCAAGAGTTTTAAAATAACCTTGCAATGAGAAATGGTTTCAGAAGCTTATTGCACCATTTATCTTTCAAAATGTGTCTTTAACATGCAGGTACTAAATTGAACACGGCTCATTTTGCTCAATCGCAGCTGTACAAATGCTTCAGATTGATTACTTCAATATTACTCATCCCATTTGGAGTGGTTTTGATCTAAAAGTATGCAATTCTGGACACCCCATTACAGGAATGATGTGGAAGCATTGGAGAGGGTGCAATAGAGGTTTGCAAAATGCTGCCTAGTTGAGGGAGGATTAGCTTTAGGTAGAGATTGGGCATCCTTTCATTGGTTTCTCTGGAATGTCGGGTGGAGCTGATAGGAGTATATAAAATTATGATGGACAGTTAGAACATTTTTGTTTTTCTAGGGTGGAAATGTCAAAGACGAGAGGGCCCAACTTTAAGGTGAGCGGGATAAAATTCAAAGGAGAAGTAAGTTATAGAAACGTATAAAATTATAAAAGGACTGGACAAACTAGATGCAGGAAAACTGTTCCCACTGTCGGGGGAGTCCAGAACCAGGGACCACAGTCTAAGAATAAAGGGTCGGCCATTTAAAACTGAGGTGAGAAAAAACTTTTTCACCCAGAGAGTTGTGAATTTATGGAATTCTCTGCCACAGAGGGCAGTGGAGGCCGATTCACTGTATGAATTTAAGAGAGAGTTAGATAGAACTCTAGGGGCTAGTGGAATCAAGGGATATGGGGAGACGGCAGGCACGGGTTACTGATTTTGGATGATCAGCCATGATTTCAATGAATGGCGGTGCTGGCTCGAAGGGCCAAATGGCCACCTCCTGCACCTATTTTCTATGTTTCTAAGTGCGGGGCAATTTTTTTTACACACAGGTAGTAGTGGCTGTGGAATCAAATACAATAGTGGCGATGAAGAGGCTTTTAGATAGACACCAGGATTCGCAAAGAATCGAGGGATATGGATCATGTGCAGGCTGAGTTGATCAGTTTATCTTGGCATGTGGGCCAAAGAGCTTGTTCCTGTAAAAAAGACAACGTTCTGGAGTGGATCAGGCAGCATCCATGGAGAAGGTGGATAGGTGATGCATCAGATCGGGATCCTTCTTCAGAGTGAGGGGGAGAGAGCTGGAAGAGAGGAGGAGCAGGACAAAGCCTGGCAGGTGACAGGTGGATACAGATAAGGGGGTATTTGATACGCAGATGCTTGGACAAATGCCAGAGATGACAAAAACGGTGTGAGACAAAACGATTGAAGAATTGTGAAGCTAGAGAAAGGAATGTAGGTGGAAGGGGAGAGGTGAAATAGGTGCGAGTCCAGGTGGGACACAGGTGAGAGAATGGGGGAATAGGAGGGGGGGGGGGATTGTGTCGTTATCTAAAATTGGAGAATTGAATGTTCGTACCGTTGAGTTGTAAACTACCCAAGCAGATTATGAGGTGCTGTTCCTTTATTTGTGCGTGGCCTCACTCTGGCAATGGAGGTGACCCTGGACAGAAAGGTCAGTGTGCGAATAGGAAAGGGAGTTAAAACGGTTAGCAACTGGGAGATCCAGTAGGTGATGGAGGACCAGATTCGAGCTTTGAGTTGGGTCTCATTGGGATTCTTGGTCTCATTGGGACCAATGGATGCAGTAGATGAGATTAGAGGGTATGCATGTGAACCTCTGCCTCACCTGGAAGGCCAGCTGGGGTCTCGGGATGGAGGTGAGGGAGGAGGTATAGGGACAGGTGTTATATCCTTGCTGTCTAAGAAGGCTCCTTCCCTTAAAACACAGTTTACCATGTTTTACTCAATTGCAAAGTCAGTCCTGATAAAGATTGCAACCAATGTCCATTAATCATTACGAAAGTTTAAGCGGGGGTTAAGTGCTTGAAAAGCAGTGTGTAATTCAAAATCTTGTGCATTCAACGTTTGGCGGTGCAGCGGTAGAGTTGCATGCCATACAGCGATTGCAGCGCCAGAGACCCGGGTTCCATCCCGACTACGGGTGCAGTCTGTACGGAGTTTGTACGTTCTCCCCGTGAGTTTTCTCCGAGATCCTCCCACATGCCAAAGACGTACAGGTTTGAAGGTAAATTGGCTTGTTAGGAATGTAAATTGTCCCCTAGTGTGTGTAGTGTGTAGTGTCTAGTTAATGTGCGGTGATCGCTATATCTCTAAAACCAAAAACTAAACGTGTACACGACTACTCTGTCATGGTAAATTTGAGTGCATTATCTGTGGAATTCTCTACTTCAATCTGTGGAATTCTCTGCCTCAGAAGGCAGTGGAGGCCAATTCTCTGAATGCATTCAAGAGAGCTGGATAGAGCTCTTAAGGATAGCGGAGTTAGGGGGTATGGGGAGAAGGCAGGAACGGGGTACTGATTGAGAATGATCAGCCATGATCACATTGAATGGCGGTGCTGGCTCGAAGGGCCGAATGACCTCCTCCTGCACCTATTGTCTATTGTCTATCCCAAAAGTACCAGCGGTAATTCACATTTTGGTATTAAAGGAACAAGAGGGTTATTTCAAAAATGCACAAGTCAATCATGTGTAAAACGCGAGGGGCTGTATTCGCATGAGCGAGATTTTGCAATTGGCAGGGAAAGAATAATGGCTTTCCACTGACAGCAAGTGATGTCTGAGGCAAGAAATTTGTTTTGTTCTCTGTCAGTTGTCAAATTGAAGGAATCCCAGGATCCAACAGTTCGGCTGTTTTCAACCTGCCTGGATAACCAATCATTTTTTTTTTAGATCCTAAAGGTTGCCTACAGAAAATGCACAGTTTTAAAATTAAATTTGTAAACATTGTAGAGAGTCTTAATTAATTTTGGCATTTGAACCGAACTTATGATTAAGATAGAAGCTGAATTATTATAAATAAACCTTAAGGTCTTTATTTTTAGATAGCCTACATTTTTAAATATTCGTTGAAACATTTCCAAATTTGCCCAAAAATGAAGTTAAGATATTTCTGGCCAGACAGTGTACACAAATTATGGCTTCGCATGCCAATAAAAACTCACCTACACACTGTGGAACAGGGAGCATAATTTTCATAGAATTTTACAGCCTACAGCCCATTACAAACAATTTTACAACCATAGAACGACATGCTTAGCTGTTTAAATTCAGACTACTGACCGGGCAATAAGATTGCAATGGAATATAATGTGGAAAGATGCAATCTCATCGACTCCGCTGTTTCCCCTGACTGAGGATTCTGGAACCAGCCTCACAATAAAGGGCAGGTAGTTTGGTATCGAGATAATAAGAAATTTCTCGATTCAGTGGGGTGACAGACACAGTGGCACAGCGGTAGAGTTGCTGCCTTACAGCGCCTGTGACCTGAGTTCGATCTTGACTATGGGTGCTGTCTGTAGTCAAGTCAAGTCAAGTCAATTTTATTTGTATAGCACATTTAAAAACAACCCACGTTGACCAAAGTGCTGTACATCAGTTCAGGTACTAAGAACGAGCATACAATGGCACACAAACATAACAGCACATACATAAACAGTTCACAGCGCCCCCTCAGAGGGCCTCAAACGCTAGGGAGTAGAAATAGGTTTTGAGCCTGGACTTAAAGGAGTCGATGGAGGGGGCAGTTCTGATGGGGAGAGGGATGCTGTTCCACAGTCTAGGTGCTGCAACCGCAAAAGCGCGGTCACCCCTGAGCTTAAGCCTAGACCGCGGGATAGTCAGTAGCCCCAAGTCGGCCGACCTGAGGGACCTGGAGATAGAGTGGTGGGTTAGTAGGTTTTTGATATGGGGGGGAAAGCCCGTTTAGGGCTTTATATGTGAATAGGGGGAGCTTGAAGTTGATTCTGTACCGTACTGGGAGCCAGTGGAGAGAGGCCAGAATCGGGGTGATGTGGTCCCTTTTACGGGTACCCGTCAGGAGTCTAGCTGCGGCGTTTTGGACCAATTGCAGGTGGGACAGGGCTGATTGGCTGATCCCAATGTATAGGGAGCTGCAGTAGGCGGGAGGAAATGAATGCGTGGATGATTTTTTCAATGTCGTCAAATTGGAGGAATGGTTTGATTTTAGCTATGGTACAAAGCTGGAAGAAGCTGGCTTTTACCACAGCGTTGACTTGCTTGTCGTACGGAGTTTGTACGTTCTCCCCGTGACCGCAGGGGTTTCCCCCGGCTGCTCCGGTTTCCTCCCACACTCCAAAGACATATATGTTTGTAGGTTAATTGGCTTTGGTAAAATTGTAAATTATCCCTAGTGTGTGTAGGAAAGTGTAAGTGTGCACGGATCGCTGGTCGGTGCAGACTGGGTAGGTCAAAGGGCCTGTTTCCGTGCTGCAAACAGTGACTGGTAAATCATCGGAGATTTCTACGCTGGCGTTCTTTCAATTTTAGTTTAGAGATGCGGCAGGGAAACAGCCCATCAAATCCACGCCAACAACCCATCGATCACTCGTTCACACTAGTTCTAAATTACCCCACTTCCTCATCCACTCCCTACATATTGGGAGTATTTTTTTACAGAGCCCAATTAACTTACAAACCTGCACATATTTGGAATGTGGTAGGAAACCGGAGCACCCGGAGGAAACCCACGCAGTCACAGGGAGAACGTGTGTGCTCCACACAGAAGGATGAGGGAATACCAATAGCAATTTAGATTTTCAATTACTATTCAAAGTAAAAAAAAAAGGTAAAAACTTTACATTGTACAGGCGCTCCTCAACTTACAATCGGGTCACGTTCTGAGAAACCCATCGGAAACCGAAAATATCATAAGTTGAAATGCATTGAATACACACGATCACGTGGCCGGAAGCTCGCTACCTACCGTTTGCACCACCGCAAAGTCGAAATATCGTAAGTCGAAGCATCGTAAGGTGAGGAGCACCTGTACAATTGAATGAAATCTTCGCTGCAGCTTAGCTATGGGGTGGACCAACTTCATAAAACCGAGCAAGGTATTTCAGAGTTATGCCCGAATTATCAAGATTTAACCATGTAGTCAAGGCTGTAATTCATGAAATAAACTCTGCCAAACCCATAATCCAAGATACACTCCCTTTAAACAAAGGACAAATGATGTAACACCGCCCGCCCCTCTTTAATAGCCAATATACTTGAGTATCTGATCTTCCCCAGTTGCTTGTCCTGAGCCTGCAGAGTACAATTCTACTTACCAATGAATGTCCGAATACATCTGCGGTCATTGTAAACTTCCCAAAGCTGCAATCAAAACATTTAATGTAAGATGAAATGGAGAGATCATATTTCAATTCCCCTCCAGATTTCCCCCCCTTCCGGTCTCTGACCTGCATCTATATGGTGGGCAGATTTTGATTTCCAAACACAAACTGTTCTTGAGTGTACTGCTGCAGTGGCTTCATGTCCACTGGAATTTAGGACGATGAGAAGAGGGGATCTTGTAGAAACGTATATAATTACAAAAGGACTGGACAAGCTGGATGCAGGAAAAATGTTCCCAATGACGGGGGAGTCCAGAACCAGGGGCCACAGTCTAAGAATAAAGGGGAGGCCATTTAAAACTGAGATGAGAAAAAACTTTTTCACCCAGAGAGTTGTGAATTTGTGGAATTCTCTGCCACAGAGGGCAGTGGAGGCCAATTCACTGGATGAATTTAAAAGAGAATTAAATAGAGCTCTAGGGGCTAGTGGAATCAATGGGTATGGGGAGAAGGCAGGCACGGGTTACTGATTGTGGATGATCAGCCATGATCACATTGAATGGCGGTGCTGGCTCGTAGGGCCGAATGGCCTCCTCCTGCAACTATTTTCTAAGTTTCTATAAGTCATAGGTGCAGAATTAGGTCATTGTGTCTACTTCGCCATTCAATCACGGCTGGTCTATCTTTCCCTCTCAACCCCATTCTCCTGCCTTCTCCCCGTAACCTTTGTCACCCTTACTAATCAAGAACCTGTCAGTCTCCACTTTAAAAATACTCAATGACTTGGCCTCCACAGCCGTCTGTGGCAGTGAATTCCACAGATCTCCGCCTTCGGTTGCTTCTCTGGCTGGACGAGACCGAAACTCTTCTTGATTTAGGGAAACAAAACTAGGCATATATAACTATTATTATGCCTAAACAGAACCCTTAATGCAAGAAAACATTCTGGAATTTGAAACATAGAAAATTTGCAAATATAAATATTGGTGCATTGGGCCCCATTTTCCAATTGGCTGACTTACTCATCTGTAAATGACAGGCCCCTGCTTGCTTCCAATTCCTCTTAGTTTAATCCCAAATAGGGTTACCACCCAAGTACAACTTTCTCTTACGGTTCTATGCCACCACCTTTATCTGCACCCTTGTACACTGATAACCCAGTTCTTAACTTGGTTCCAGGTCAATTGTTCCTGGATGAGTTATCATGGGCCAGAAACGCCTCCAATTTAACATTAGAAGGCTGAAGAAAATGTACTGAGACCTTGGTGAACTCTGGTTCCTTCCAACTGCCATCATCCCCTGTCACGCTGGTTACTGGCTGGTAGTACTATCTACCTCATTGGGGACCCTTGAACTATATTTGATCAGACTTTACTGCCTTTACCTTGCACTAAACGTCATTCCCTTATCACGTATCTGTACACTGCGAATGTCTCGATTGTAATCGTGTATTGTCTTTCCGCTGGCTGGTTAGCACGTATGGGGAGAAGGCAGGAACGGGGTACTGACTGTGAATGATCAGCCATGATCACATTGAATGGCGGTGCTGGCTCGAAGGCCTACAGTGTCCAGGCCTACAGTGCCCGGGCCTAATACAGGACAAGGGCGGTCTCGTACGGGACAAACCAATTTAGCCCAAAATACAGGATGTCCCGGCGAATGGCCTACCCCTGCACCTATTGTCTATAAAAGCTTTTCACTGTGCCTCGGTACACGTGACAATAAACTAAACTGACTGACTCGATCTCGTGCAATTTGGATCTTGAGTGGAGCTTCAAAGCCCATCCATCTGCCCATACCTTTAATACACTTAAAGGGCCTGCCATATATTTTTGGCCCTGTTTGCATGTTTACCATAACAACTTTACATCTATTTCTTTCATCCTCTGTGAAGCGGCCTGAGCCACACTCACTTTTTCAGTCAATTTTAGGTGTGACACACTTAGGGTTGGCAACCGTCCCGTATTAGCCGGGAGATCCTGTATTTTGGGCTAAATTGGTTTGTCCCGTACGGAACTGCCTTTGTCCCGTATTAGGCCCGGACACTGTAGGCCCGGGGGCCGCTGTAGTCCCAGACAGTGTAGGCCCGGGCGTCGCCTAACGGAGGTTGCATAGCAACCCATCTCCCGGCCCGGGCGGGAGTACGTGGCCGCTGGCTAGGTAAGGTCACGTGGGGCACGGGGCGGTGACGTCACCCTTTATCCCTTATTTGGGAGTTAGATAGTTGGCAACCCAAGACACAATGAAATCAGAATAATTACTTGTGATCTACTCTTCAATTAACACGTTCAAATCACAAGTGTCAAACAATGCAAAAGTATCACCCATCCTGGTGTGGAGCCCATTAATAGGTGCCAGCTATCCTGACAGCATCATAAGACCTAACAGAATAAGGCTACATTTAAATGATTTAAATAAGCAACAGTAGACACTAAGGAGATATTGCAACTGTAGTGGGTTTATAAATTAAAAGAATAATTCATGGTTAGGGTGTCCTCTAGATTTCTAATGATGTAGCTAATATTCATTTCTGGTAAATGCATTATTTCCAGTCATAAATCCACATTATGTTCCTATACAAATATTTTAATAAGATTATAATGAGGTGGTGCCAAAATATGAAGTAATATAGATTTGTTAATAAGAGATTTCCAGTGAGGAATGGGTCAGAATTTAATTTATTAAATAGGAAATATATTAATTGAACAAGTGACCAAGTAGGACCAGTTAGAGTCAATGAGTCATACAGCGTGGAAACAGGCCCTTCAGCCCGACTGGAAGGTAGACACAAGATGCTGGAGTAACTCGGAGGGGCAGGCAGCATCTCTGGAGAGAAGGAATGGGTGACGTTTCGGGCCGACACCCTTCTTCAGACAATATCTGAAGAAGGGTCTCGACCCGAAATGTCCCCCATTCCTTCTATCCAGAGATGCTGCCTGACCCGCTGAGCATCTTGTGTCTACCTTCGATTTCAACCAGCATCTGCAGTTGTTTTTATTTCCTATCTTCCCCTACTTTACCCTGTCCAAAACTGTTACAACTGTTTCGTTTCGTTGGGTTGCTGCTGTCTAAATTACTTAAATTATTGCATCGTATGGGAGGCGCATTCCCAATCTCGTTGTACCCCTGGGTACAATGACAATAAAGATATATTGTATTGTATGCCCCATAAACTAGTCCCACCCGCCTGCATTTGGCCCATATCCTTCCAAACATACCTTTTCCGTTTACCTGTCCAAACGTCTTTTAAACGTTGCGATAGTACCTGCCTCAACTACCTCTTCCAGCAGCTTGTTTCAATCACACACCACCCTTGTGTGAAAAAGCTGCCCTCGGGTTCCTATTAAATCTCCCCCCCCCCCCCATCTTATACACTTCTAAGATAACCACATTCTCCTGCACTTCAGGGAATAAAGATAAAATATATTTATTTTGGTTTTTAGATGACAAAATATTCATGGTTCAAGGATGCTAATAAAACCTAACATTATATGGATAGCGTGGTTGTGGAGAGGATGTTTCCATTGGTGGGAGTGTCTAGGACCAGAAGTCATAGCCTCAGAATTAAAGGACCTTCTGTTAAGAAGGAGACGAGGAGGAATTTCTTTAGTCAGAGTGGTGGTGAATCTGTGGAGCTCATTGCCACAGAAGGCTGTGGAGGCCAAGTCAATGGATATTTTTAAGGCAGAGATAGACAGATTCTTGATTAGTATGGGCGTCAGGGGTTATGGGAAGAAGGCAGGAGAATTGGGTTAGGAGAGATAGATCAGCCGTGATTGAATGTCGGAGTAGACTTGATGGGCCGGGTGGCCTCATTCTGCTCCTGTCACTTATGAATTTATGAACATGAACTCATATTATAGTGTAAGAAAATAACTGCAGATGCTGGTACAAATCGAAGGTATTTATTTCACGAAATGCTGGAGCAACTCAGCAGGTCAGGCAGCATCTCAGGAGAGAAGGAATGGGCGAGGTTTCGACCCGAAACGTCGCCCATTCCTTCTCTCCTGAGATGCTGCCTGACCTGCTGAGTTACTCCAGCAGTTTGTGAAATAAATACCTTTGAACTCATATTATGGTACTTCTCTGCAACCACTCATCATTAACCTTTATTCTCTTATGCTTGGTTCTACATAAACACCATTAGGAACTGTGAGGCTTCACGAGAAATCTTTACCTTGATTTTACAGTCCATGGAACAGGACAACAGGAGGTGACCAGATGCTGGAAACAGTCGGATAGCACTGACGCCCTGAAACATAATAGATTCAAGAATTACTTCAGACGCAAGCGTGGAGTACATTTTATTCTGCAGTAAGAATTGTTGAGACTCATTTTGTTCTTTTTGGGAGTATGGCAGTGCAATTTTATCAGTAGATGTCAACGTTACAGTGAATAGTTTTGAGTAGTTTTTTTACCCTCCCAAAATAAGCATTATTCATTAAAAAATGTATAAAAACAAAAACTGTGCAAAAATCTCTACATACATGCTATTTATTCCGTATGTAACGCATTCAAGTCAAGTTTATTTGTCACACATACATACAAGATATGCAGTGAAATGAAAGGTCACCCACAGTCCAGCAATAGAGCAATAAAAATAAACAATTCAATAGTATTCAATAGTGTCATAGTGTTCAGAAGTGGTATAGCCGATTTAACCAATTTAGCTGATCCAACTTTTTTTGAAAGCATACAGATGCAAATGGGAACGATTTCTTTACAATTAGTACACTGCAGGTGACCTGGTCAGTTCATCATTTCATAAGTGATAGGAGTAGTGATAGGCCATTCGGCCCATCGCCTACTTCACCATTCAATCATGGCTGATCTATCTCTCCCTCCTAACCCCATTCTCCTGCCTTCTCCCCACAACCCGACACCCGTACTAATTAAGAATCTGTCAATATCCACTTTAAAAATACCCACTGAGGGCCTCCATAGCCATTTGTGGCAATGAACTCCACAGGTTCACCACCCTCTGACTAAAGAAATTCCTCCTCATCTCCTTCCTAAAGGATCGTCCTTTAATTCTGAGGATATGGCCTCTGGTCCTAGACTCTCCCACTGGTGGAAACGTACACTCCATATCCACTCTATCCAGGCCTTTCAGTATTTGGTAAGTATCAATGATGTCCCCCCCTCATCCTTCTAAACTCCAGCGAGTACAGGCCCAGTGCCGACAAACGCTCACCTTACGTTAACCCAGTCATCCCTGGGATCATTCTCAGAAACCTTCCCTGGATTCTCTCCAATGCCAGCACATCCTTCCTCAGACATGGCACCCAAAACTGTTCACAACACTCCAAAAGCAGTCTGACCGGCCCCTTATAAAGTCTCAGCATTACATCCCTGCTTTTATATTCTAGTCCTCAGGGTTGGTTCTCTCAACAAAAAGTATAATGGCTGAGGGATGATCTTATGGAGATGTATACAATCATGAGGGAATAGATAGGATGCATGCCAGAGACTTTTTCCCAGAGTAGGGGAATCAAAAACCAGAGGAAATAGGTTTACGGTGAGATGGGAAAGATTTAATAGAAACATGAAGGGCAACGTTTTCACACAGCATGTCTACGTATAGTCAGGCACGATAGCAACATGTGTAGAAAGGAACTGCAGATGCTGGTATACACTGAAGATAGACATAGAGTTCTCCAGAGATGCTGCCTGACCCGCAGAGTTACTCCAGCACTCTGTGAAACGTCACCTATCCATGTTGTCCAGAGATGCTGCCTGACCTGCTAAGTTACCGGTAGTAACTCGGCGGGTCAGGCAACATCTTTGGAGGACGTGTCTGGTGGATAAACAGGATCCCGATACCTGAACCATCACCTGTCCATGCCCTCCACAGATACTGCCTAGCCGGCTGAGTTACTCTGGCACTTTCTGTTATTTTTATGTAAACCAGCACCTGCAGTTCCTTATTCCTCCATTTTACTGCCGAGTTACCCCTGCATTTTATGCTTTACTATCGAATGGGTTCAGTTCAGCAAGAGTGACAAAGACAAATCGACAGATTAGAAGAAATAATGGAGTTAGTGCTTTGTTGGCAACTTGTGGGTCTTTCAAAGAACCTCTGTATTTTATTGCTGAAGAGAGTTGGTTTAATGGATTGTGTTTTATCGTCCTGAGCCTCGGCTTTGTGCTGTCTACTGCCAGTTGAAAAATGACATTGACAGTGCGCTGTAATTAGATGAGCCGACTCACGACAGTACATTTGCTTAATGTTCCTCTCTGGATATCAGAGCACAAATTCCGTTCTGCTCACTGTGATGTGTTTTGGAAGAAAGTCAACTCGTTTTAAACAGGGAAAAAAAGAGACAAAGAAAGAAAAATAAAACATAATACAGCTTCATTACACAAAGATCACAATGCTGTTTTTAGTTCAGTATCATTCTGGCAACTTGCCCGAATGTGGAAAAAAAGAATTGACGCTGGCAGTGAGCAGAGGCAAAGTGAAAACAATATTATTGTTACCAAAATATACCGCACTGCCTCAAATAACAGCAAGATGTTGAACTGATGAAGAATATGGATTGAAATTCACATTCCCCAAATCCTTAATTTAATGGGGAACATACTGAACCTTTCATTATCATTGAACAAATATACTATGATGTTGTGCACTGAACTGCATCGACGGAGATGGCCTGGGGTTTTACTGCTGCTCTGTCTAAATTATCTCAGCCAGGCCACGATACAGCTACACGCTAGGGAGATCAGCATAGGTTATCCTTTCGGGCATCCAATAAATGAGGACTGCTGAAGGCCCATAAGTAGCCAGCACGGTTGAGAGCAGATTAGGCTCACTGACGATGCCACATGATTACTACCACGTCCATGGAAATGAATGAAACTGCAAATGATGAGGATACACGGAGTCTCCGACCAAAAAACATTGACTGTGGACAAGCTAGACGCAGGAAAAATGTTCCCAATGTTGGGGGAGTCCAGAACCAGCGGGCCACAGTCTAAGAATAAAGGGAAGGCCATTTAAAACTGAGGTGAGAAAAAACTTTTTCTGAGTTGTGAATTTGTGGAATTCTCTGCCACAGAAGGCACTGGTAGCCGATTCACTGGATGAATTTAAAAGAGAGTTAGATAAAGCTCTAGGGGGCTAGTGGAATCAAGGGGTATGGGGAGAAGGCAGGCACGGGATACTAATTGTGGATGATCAGCCATGATCACAATGAATGGCGGTGCTGGCTCGAAGGGCCAAATGGCCTCCTCCTGCACCTATTTTCCATGTTTCTGTTTATCTTTCCACACGTTATTAAACTTGAGCCTATCCAGCAATTTCAGATTTTTACACTGCTATTTACCACCCCCCCCAGATTCAATCTTTTGAAAGAAATACTTTCAGCATAGTGCTGGTAAAAATATTAGCAAGGTGCTATATTCAGAACAACTAAATAAACTTATAGAAAAATGAAAGAAAAACAATAATGGAGGGATAAAATGGAGAGTGCCACAGTGGCGCAGCTGGTGGAGCTGTTGTCTCAACGCTTATGACCCAGGTTCAATCCTCACCTCTGGTGCTGTCTGTGTGGAGTTTGCACATTCTCTCTCTGACTGAAGATAGAATCAAAATGCTTAAGAGTAACTCAGTGCGTCAGTCAGCATCTCTGGGGAAAATAAATAGACGATCTGCTGAGTTACCCCAGTGTGTGCAGGGCAGGGGTGGGCAACCTTGTTCTGCCTAGGGGCCAGGACCCATGTCAGTGAGCGGATGGCGAGCCACATCTATCGCCCCGGCCCGTCGGGCGTGTTGCTGAAGCGCAGTGTGCTGGGGATCTGGCCGTGGTTCGCCTCCGCCCGCTTCTTCTTCATGTGCTCCGTGTCCACGGTGGTGCAGGTGGAGAGCGGCTGGCCCAGCGACACGGCATCCAGGGCGAGGAGGAGCGGCAGCAGCCGCCACCGAGTGCACATTGTGCACCGCGCACAGACCAACACAAAACTTTACAGTGTCTAGATGGCGCAATAAAAATGGCGGAAAAAATGGCTAGATGACGGAGGGAAAAAAACGCCTGTGGGCCGGATGATTTGGGGCTACGGGCCGGATCAGGCCATAGGTTGCCGACCTCTGGTGTAGGGAGTGGATGAGAAAGTGGGATAACGTAGAATTAGTGTGAAAGGGCGATCGATGGTCGACGTGAACTTGGCAAGATGAAGGACCTGTTTCCATTGATGGTCGACGTGAACTTGGCAAGATGAAGGACCTGTTTCCATCCGTTGTCTTTAAATGTATTCAATCAACCTATGAAATGAACCTCGTCATCCGAATAGTTGTTAGCATTTTGGATGTATTCCACACTCCTCCAAATGTTTCATTGTAATCTGACGGTCAGTAGCTCAGTTGTAGCACTCTCAACTTTAAAATCCGAAGATGTTTCAAGACCCATGCTCTGCACGAGGACACTATGACCACCTGCCTAATATGCTGTTGGTCCTCCGTGTGCCACCTAAACAGCGCCGACCCGCCGAGGCATGGACTCTACAAGACCCGTGAAGGTGGCCTGTGGTATCTGGCACCAAAACTTTCGCAGCAGATCCTCTGTGTCCTGTAAGTTGCGCGGTGGAGCCGCCGTGGATCGGACTTGTTGATGCAGCATATCCCACAGATGCTCGATCGGATTGAGATCTGGTGAATTTGGAGGCCAGGGCAGCACCGTGAACACTTCATCATGTTCTTCAAACCATTCCCGAACAATGTGTACAGAGTGGCAGGACGCATTATCCTGCTGAAAGAGCCTACTGCCATCAGGGAATACCATTGCCATGAAGGGGTGTACCTGGTCTGCAACGATGTTTAGGTAGGTGACACGTGTCAAATTGACGTCCACATGAATGGTCGGACCCAGGGTTTCCCAGCAGAACATTGCCCAGAGCATCACACTCCCTCCGCCGGCTTGTCGTCTTCCCACAGTGGATCCTTACAGAATCTCAGCCGTTAGGGGAAAGAGGTGATGACTTTTGGATCAGGTACTAAAATGAATTCCTTTTTCCCTCTCAGGTGAATGTTTGAAAAAAGGTTTGATTTCAAAATGGCCGGGTAACTCTCCCTGAGACCCGGCCAATTTTAAACCGTCAACCAATAGCTGGGAAGGGTGCAGAGAAGATTAACGAGGATGTTGCTGGGACTCGAGGGTCTGAGCTTCAGGGAGAGGTTGATCAGGCTGGGACATGACTGCACCGACGTGCAGCGGCGGAGTCTTCGCCCGCCCCAAATCGCGGGGCTTGGGTCGGCCCGCTGCGGACCTTTCACCGTCCGGCGCGGCCTGGAACGTGGCAACTTCAACAGCCTGACCGCGGGAGAAGACGGCAGGGGAAGAGAAAAGACATTCTGGCCTTCCATCACAGTGAGGAGGTGACTGGAGGAGACTCACTGTGATGGATGTTTCTTTTTTTTGTTTCGTGTTGGTTGTGATTGTGTGTGAAATTGTTTATTTTTATTGCTCTATTGCTGGACTGTGGGTGACCTTTCATTTCACTGCACATTTTGTATGTGTATGTGACAAATAAACTTGACTTGATTTGACTTGGAGCGCAGACGAATGAAGGACGATCTTATAGAGGTGTAGAAAATCATGAGAAGAATAGATCGGGTAGATGCACAGAGGCTCTTGCCCAGAGTAGGGGAACCTAGAGGACATAGGTTGGAGGGGAGGGGGGAAAGAGTTAATAGGAACTCAAGGGGTAACTTTTTCACATAAAGGGTGGCGGGTGTATGGAACAAGCCGCTGGAGGAGGGAGTTGAAGTAAATACTATGGCAACAATTAAGAAACATTTAGACAGGTACATGGAGAGGATACGTTTAGAGGGAAATGGGCCAAACGCAGGCTAGTGGGACTAGCATAGATGGGGCATCTTAGTCAGCATGGGCAAGTTGGGCCCAAGGGCCTGTTTCCTGGCTGCATGACTCTATGGCTGTATGAAACATCACCTGCCCTATCCTGTGGATGGGACGTTGGGCGGTGTGGGCAAGTTGGACGAGGGCTCTTTCCAATCTGTAAGACTCTATAACATACCTGGAAATTTATAACTAGGAGTTGGTAGAAACAGAAAAATAGGTGCAGGAATAGGCCATTCAGCCCTTCGAGCCAGCACCGCCATTCAGTATGATCGTGGCTGAACATCCAAAATCAGTACCCCGTTCCTGCTTTTTCCCCATATCCCTTAATTCCATTAGCCCTAAGAGCTAAATCTAACTCTATTGAAAACATCCAGTGAATTGGCCTCCACTGCCTTCTGTGGCAGAGAATTCCACAGATTCACAACTCTCTGGATGAAGAAGTTTTTTTCTCATCTCAGTCCTGAATGGCCTACCCTAATCTAATTCCCTACACGCATAAATGTATTGGCTGTAAAATGCTTTCTGACAGAGGGCACAAAAAGCACCTTGCAAATTATTTTTTCTCCTTTGCATGAAGTGGACGATGAGCTGATCTATTTCAAAGCTAAAAAAATCTTCAGATGGAACTGTAAAAATGACTCTCATTTACGAAATTTGTAAATCCATCAGAGTATGAAAAACAGCCTAGATCTTATAGAAGCATAGCTCATCTCACTTGCATAACTTAGCATATCATATGTTAAAGTTACTGGATTAACAGCCAGAGATCTGAACTGCTGCCCCAGAAAAACAAATCTGAATCCCACCAGGGTAGCTGAGGAATTTAAATTTAAGGAAATAGACGATTAAAGTAATTTAGATTTTAAAAAAAAATGGTCTCAGTAATGGCACATATAAAAATGCTCGATTGTTGTAAAATCCCATCTGGTTTACTAATGTCCTCTAGATTAGATTTTTCCCCCTCCCTGGTGCCTGGTCCAGACCCACCAATCTGTTTCACACTTGACTGCTTCCGCAGTTCTGAATCAATTAGCCCAACTGTACATATTTAAGAAACATTTAGACAGGTACATGAATAAGACAGGTTTAGAGGGATCTAACTCTCTTTTACATTAATCCAGTGAATTGGCCTCCACTGCCCTCTGTGGCAGAGAATTCCACAAATTCACAACTCTCTGGGTGAAAACGTTTTTTCTCACCTCAGTTTTAAATGGCCTCCCCTTTATTCTTAATAAGACTGTGGCCCCCGGTTCTGGACTCCCCCAACATTGGGAACATCTCTCCCGGAGATTAACCTCGTGAATCTACGCTGCACTGCCTCAAAAGCAAGGATGTCCTTCCTCAAATTAGGAGACCAAAACTGCACACAATACTCCAGATGTGGTCTCACCAGGGCCCCATACAACTGCAGAAGGACCTCTTTACTCCTACACTCAAATCCTCTTGTTATGAAGGCCAACATGCCATTAGCTTTCTTCACTGCCTGCTATACCTGCATGTTTACTTTCAGTGACTGGTGCACAAGGACACCCAGGTCGCATTGCACTTCCCCTTTACCTAATCTGACACCATTGAGATAATAATTTGCCTCCTTGTTTTTGCTACCAAAGTGGATAACCAAAAACACTTTATAACTAACTGAACTATTTTATCACCAACTAAAGAGTGGTCCTGACCTACCGTCTACCTCATTGGAGACCCTTAGAGTATCTTTAATCTGTCCTCAATCGGACTTCATTGGACTTTATCTTGCACCAAACGTTATCCCCTTTATCTTGATCTGCACACTGTGGACTGCTTGATTGTAATCATGTATAATCTTTCCCCTGACTGGTTAGCATGCAACAAAAGCTTTCCACTGTACCTCGGCACACGTGACAAATAACCAAGCCAAACTAACCTGAACTAAACAGTCGAGAAATCTTCAGAGATTCTCAAAATGAATCTATTACCAAACTATGGGTTGGCTGAAGATCAGAAAGACTTATGAACTAATAAACAAAAATGAAAGCAACAAAAGTCAAGAACAATGAATGAGTGAATAACAAGAAGTCCTTTCATCACTCCCAAAATAAAGATGGTGCCTGCAAGCACAGTCGTCATGCATGTGCAATCAATATAGGAGAGCATAGCAAATATTAAAATGACTGTTTTCATCTTTCCATTTCATCTTTTTGCAATGGACAAACTAACAAATTCCATGTGCTAATAGCTCCCTTGAAGCTTTGCTCAAATGTTGACAGGGATGTGTAGTGCGAAGGTAAGGGAACATTCAGCATCTTTGATCCAGAGACAATAAGTACTTATCGCACCATGGCAAGTAGGGAATTGGCAAACAGATCATTTTTAAAATCTGGAATTTAATAAAAATAACAAAGCTTGGCAGCAGTCACTGTGAAATTACTGGAAAAACCCCATCTGGTTTAATAACGTCTTTCAGGGAAGGAAATCTGCCTCCATGCCTGGTCTGGTCTGAACCACAAGTGTGGCCAACTCTTAATTACTCGCTCAGTTCAGGAATGACAATTAGGGACTGACAATAAAAGCTTGCATTACGAGCAATGTCTGCCATCCATGGACAAATAAATAAAACCCAGATATTCTCATAAGCTCTTTCAGGAGGATTTGAGTAGAGGAGGAAAAAATAGGGCCAACATTAAAGTTGCAGGTGACCTTGCAACCGCTGCCTTCAGGCAAACCTCGGTCCTAAAAATACAAGATAGATACAAAATCCTGGAGTAACTCAGCGAGACAGGCAGCGTCTCTGGAGAGAAGGAATGGGTGACGTTTGTGGCCGAGAGCCTACTTCAGACTGAAAATACATTTCCTCCTTTATGGAAGCTAAATGTGCCATTGCTTGCAGTAACAATTTGTGGATAGACACAAAATGCTGGAGTAACTCAGCGGAACAGGATGGAAGGAATGGGATGACGTTTCGGGTCGAGACACTTCTTCAAGATATGGAAAGGTAAGGTGTGAAAGGGGTCGAAGATGAAAAAAGGTAGAATAGATCATTGTTAACTAGGGTAAGGTGACAACCGTACCGCCTATGATACTGTGTGGCACCAGGGCTTGATCTTGAAGCTCCTCCGAACCATCCCTGACCATCATTTAGTACGGTTCCTTGCCAACATCCTTGCCAACCGCAGTTTTGTACTCAAGACCTGTGACGGACAATCTAGCCGAATGCGACGCCTAAGAAACGGAGTCCCCCAAGGCTCGGTACTGGCCCCCATGCTCTTCAACCTCTATATCAGCGATCTGCCACGCACGACCTCGCGCCAGTATGGATACCCAGATGACTTGGCCCTACTGCACTCGGACAAGAGCTGGTCAAATGTTGAGGGTGTGCTCTCGGCGGATATGGAACTTGTCGTGGGCTACCTTAAGACCTGGAGACTAAAACTGAGTGTGGCAAAAACCACCACAACGGCCTTTCACCTGAACTACAAGGAAGCTCAACGCCAGCTAACCGTCACCCTCAATGGGTCACCCCTACCCTACAACCCATTTCCTACATACCTCGGGGTGAAATTAGATCGGCAGCTGACCTACAAGCAACACCTTGAAGCTCTCCGTGCTAAAGTCTTGGCACAGAACAACCTCCTGCGTTGCTTGCCAGGATCGTCATGGGGCGCCAGGACATCTACTCTCGGAACCAGTGCTCTTGCACTCGTGTACAGCGCCGCTGAGTACGCCGCCCCAGCATGGTGCCGCAGCGCTCATACCAGCAAGCTAGACGCCACCCTCAACAACACCATGCGGATCATCACTGGCTGCCTTTTCCCCCGGTCTCCGACGGATCTCCTGCCGGTGCTCGCAGGTATCGCACCCGCCAAGCTTCACAGAGAGTTCTTCACTCATAGGCTGGTGTGCAAGGCCCCATCAGACGCCAAACATCCTTTGCACCACCTCGCATGTAATCATGTATTGACTGGTTAGCACGCAACAAAAGCTTTTCATTGTAGCTCGGTACACGTGACAATAGCCTAAACTCAACTCACTATTACCAAGCAACGCAATGCAAATAGATCCACTTCATAACATCATGTTTTACACCAGGAAATTAGAATTATACATGAATGAAGCATTCACAGGCCTTTCAGCAACCATTTTCTTCGTTGCTTCCATTCAAATGAAAAACGTATTTGGAAGTAAAAGGCTCATCCATTTTGTGCTGATATCCAAGTCCATTAATAATAATTTGAGGGGAAAATGGAATAAACCATCCGCATATCAGTATAGGCAGTACAGTGGCACAGCTGGTAGAACTGCTGCATCATAGTGCCAGAGAGCAGGGTTTGATCCTCAGCACAGGTTTAGAGATACAGCGTGGAAACAGGCCCTTTGGCACACCGGGTCTGTGCCGACCAGTGATCCCCGCACACTTACACCATCCCACACACTCGGGACAATTTTACACTTACACCAAGCCAATTAACCTACAAACCTGTACGTCTTTGGAGTATGGGAGGAAACCGAGGATCTCGGAGAAAACCCACGCGAGTCACGGGGAAAACGTACAAACTGCGTACAGACAAGGACCCGGGTCTCTGGTGCTGTAAGGCAGTAGCTCTACCGCTACTCCACCGTGCTGCCCAGTTGCTGGTTTGTGTAGCTTATAGAAACATAGAAAATGGGTGCAGGAGGTGGCCATTTGACCCTTCGAGCCAGCTCCGCCATTCATTGTGATCATGGCTGATCATCCATAATCAGTAACCCGTGCCTGCCTTCTCCCCATATCCCTTGATTCCGCACCCCCCCAAGAGCTCTATCTAACTCTCTTTTAAGTTCATCCAGTGAATTGGCCTCCACTGCCCTCTGTGGCAGAGAATTCCACAAATTCACAACTCTCTGGGTGAAAATGTTTTTTCTCATCTCAGTTTTAAATGGTCTCCCCTTTATTCTTATTGGTTCTAGACTCCCCCAACATTGGGAACATTTTTCCTGCCTCTAGCTTGTCCAGTCCTTTTATAATTTTATACATTTCTATAAGATCCCCTCTCATCCTTCTAAATTCCAGTGAATACAAGCCCAGTCTTATACGTTCTCCTTGCGTGGGTCTGCTCCTGTCCTCCGGTTTCCTCCTGCATCTCAACAATGTGCTGAAGTGGATTGGCCCCAGTGTATAGGAGCGGTAAAGTCTGGTGACGTTGATGAGAAGGCGGGGGATAAAATAGCAATGGCAATAATGTAGGGGGTTAGCACACGTGGTTGATGTCGGCATGGGCTCAGTGGGCCGAAGGGCCTGTTTCCATGCTGCACCTCTCTCTGAATGCATTCAAGAGAGAGCTGGATAGAGCTCTTAAGGATAGCGGAGTCAGGGGGTATGGGGAGAAGGCAGGAATGGGGTACTGATTGAGAATGATCAGCCATGATCATATTGAATGGCGGTGCTGGCTCGAAGGGCCGAATGGCCTCCTCCTGCACCTATTGTCTATTGACATATGCAGTTTTTAGTTACACATTATAGAATGTAACAAAGTGGAAGGATAAAAAAAATTGCCATTTAAAAAATAGAGCAAATATATATATTTCCAACGCTGTATTCCGAAGTGATACCTTAGTATGCCCAGCCCACACGTGCATTTGTTTCTTAGGAAGATAACATTTCTCAGGTGGTTGAGCAGATCGTAAGTTGACTCCGATGTCCTGAGGAACGTGCAGGTATGATCTTCCTTGATAGTCGTACATATCTTTGACTGTAAAACAAAAGAACACAACCCTGCTTAACGCCTTACTCGAGAACACTTTCAGGTTTCTCAGGAGGCAAGAGATGAAGATAAACACTGGTGAAATTCTCACCATCACAAAAATCCCCTTACAAGGCAATGTGATAAACTATGAATAATAAGTCTGAGGGGCAATTCATCAAAAAAGTTAGATCATGTTAATATACAACTGTAGACACTGGAAAGCAAATTGAAGTGCCAATGTTGTAGATGAAAACCAAAAAGCTCTTGCAGAGGCTTATTTTCGGTCAATTAAACACGCTTCTTAAGTTTGATTCAGCTCATGAATATAAAGCGGAATCAGCAATCTGGAATTATTGTTCATTTTATGCTAGTTTATATTCTTTCCATGCCCCATGCACTTCACAGAAGGGTGCTTTGCCTCCAGTCCTATATTTTTTGACCACAGTGAAATGTTCCATTTCTTATTGCTTAACAGTTGTCTTTGACTCAATTTTTCCACCACCTTGCAGACAATATTTTCACAAAACATCAAAGAAAGCACCAGCGTAGGAAAATAACTGCAGATGCTGGTTTAAATCGAAGGTGGACACAAAATGCTGGAGTAACTCAGCAGGTCAGGCAGCCTCTCAGGAGAGAAGGAATGGGTGACGTTTCGGGTCGAGACCCTTCTTCAGACTGATGTCAGGGAAGGGGGCGGGACAAAGATAGGATGTAGTAGGAGACAGGAAGACTAGTGGGAGAACTGGGAAGTGGGTGTGGAAGGAGAGGGACAGAGGAACTATCTGAAGTTGGAGAAGTCAATGTTCATACCGCTGGGCTGTAAAGTGCCCAAGCGAAATATGAGGTGCTGTTCCTCCAATTTGCCCTGGGCCCCACTCTGACAATGGAGGAGGCCCAGGACAGAAAGGTCAGACTGGGAGCGGGTGGGGGAGGTGAAGTGCTGAGCCACCGGGAGATCAGGTTGGTTAATAATAATAATAATAATAATGCATTACATTTATATAGCGCTTTTCATATACTCAAAGACGCTTTACAGGGATTTAGAGAACATAGGGAAATGAATAAATAGATAAATAAGTAAATAAGTAAACGAACAGAGAAAGGAGACAGAAGGTGAGGTGACCTTCAGTGGTTGAAGGCAGTACTGAACAGGTGAGACTTCAGTGATGTTTTGAATGTGGTGAGTGTGGAGGAGTCTCTAACGGTTTGGGGTAGTGAGTTCCATAGGGTGGGAGCAGCGATGGAGAAAGCCCTGTACCCCCAGGATCTGAGTTTGGTCCGGATGTGGGGGGATAGGAGATTGGCAGCAGCAGAGCGGAGGGTGCAGGTGCAGGTTAAGGTGGACTGAGCGAAGGTGTTGAGCGACACGATCGCCGAGCCTGCGCTTGGTCTCGTCGATGTAGAGATGTTGACATCTGGAACTGCGGATACAATAGATGAGGTTGGAGGAGGTGCAGGTGAACATCTGCCTCACCTGGAAAGACTGTTTGGGTCCTTGGATGAAGTCGAGGCGGGAAGGTAAAGGGACAGGTGTTGCACCCAGGGGAAAGTACCTGGGGATGGTTTTGTGGGAAGGGACAAGTGGACGGAGGCAACGGTCTCTGTGGAAAGCAGAAAGGGGTGGAGATGGGAAGATGTGGCCAGTAGTGGAATCCTGTTGGAGGTAAGGGAAATGTTGGAGGATAATTTGTTGTATGCGATGGCTGATGGGGTGGAAGGTGAGGATAAGAGGCACTCTATCCTTGTTACGAATGGGGAGAGAGGGAGCAAGAGCGGAGCTGCGGGATATAGAAGAGACCCTAGTGAGAGCCTCATCTATAATGGAAGAGGGGAACCCCCGTTTCCTAAAGAATGAGGACATCTCTGATGCCCTAGAGTGAAACACCTCTTCCTGGGCACAGATGCGGCAGAGACGGAGGAATTGGGATATGGGGATAGAGTTTTTACAGGAGACAGGGTGTGCAGAAAGCACTAGGGTTAGTTGCTAAATGTCAGTAAGAGCTAAAAGCAGCCGCAGCAGGCTGTTTCTCCAATTTCCAATTTCAAATCAGATGCCACCAAGCGTGTTACATTATCTGAAGGTCCCCTTAAATCTATGAAGCTCCAACTCCGAGTACAAGCAGACCGGTGACACTTTGCTTTCGGAATTAAGGTCATAAAGTCATAAGTGATAGGAGCAGAATTAGGCCATTCGGCCCATCAAGTCTATTCCGCCATTCAATCTTGGCTGATCTCTATCTTTCTCCTAACCCCATTCTCCTGCCTTCTCCACGTAACCCCAGACACCCGTACTAATCAATAAGTACAGTTACACTGTTTTTAAACTGCATTTTCACTGCCGGTTCTCACTTTGCCAACATTTTGATAATTTGCTCATTCATGCTACTTCCTCGATAACCCATTTATATGATTCATGCTGAATTCAGGGTGGCAGGTCTTTGCCACAGAAGGCTGTGGAGGCCAAATGAATGAATATTTTTAAGGCGGAGATGGATTCTTGATTAGTACGGGTTCAGGGGTTATGGGGAGAAGGCAGGAGAATGGGGTTGAGAGGGAAAGACAGATCAGCCATGATTGAATGGCGGAGTAGACTTGATGGGCCGAATGGCCTAATTCTCCTATCACTTATGACCTTATGAACCTGCCTTGGCTCTGCATGTCAATCAATCTCACCAGCTAAACTTCACCCTCATTTCTAAATGTGTCACGTGCAAATATCCAAATGCTAAATTACTTTGTAAGAATAACCGCAGGGAACAGTAATGCGGAGCATAAAATTAAAATAAATTATAAAATGAAATAAATTAAAGTAAAAATGATAATGGGAGAAGAAACCCATATGTTTTTACTATCAAAAAGACAGACAGGTGGGCCGAGGGGGTGGGGTGGCTCTGTTGGTAAGGAATTAAATTCAATCCCTTGCGAGGGGTGACATAGAATCAGAAGATGTAGAGTCATTGTAGATAGAACTAAGAAATGGTAGAGGTAAAAAGACCCTAATGGGAGTTAACTACAGGCCTCCAAACAATAGCCTGGAGATAGAGTGCAAGTTGCATCAGGAGTTATAATTAGTATGTAACAAAGGAAACGGTTATGGGAGATTTCAACATGCAGGCAGACTGGGAAAATCAGGTTGGTACTGGACCCCAAGAAAGGAAGTTTGTAGAGTTCCTCCAAGATGGATTCTTAGAGCAGCTTGTACTGGCGCCTACCAGAGAGAAGGCAATTCTGGATTTAGCGTTGTGTGATGAACCGGATTTGACAAGGGAACTCAAGGTAAAGGAACCGTTAGTAGGTAGTGACCATAATATGATAAGTTTTAATCTGCAATTTGAGAGGGAGAAGGTAAAATTGGAAGTGTCAGTATTGCAGATGAACAAAGGGCACTATGTTGGCATGAGGCAGGAGCTGGCCAGAGTTGACTGGAAAGGGATCCTAGCAGGGATGACAGTGGAACAGCAATGGCAGATGTTTCTGGGAATTATACCAGAAAATGCTGGATCATTTCATTCCAAAGAGGAAGAAAGATTCTAAGGGGAGTAAGAGGCGACCGTGGCTGACAGGGGAAGTCAAGGACAGTATAAAAATAAGAGAAGACGTAAAACATAGCAAAGATCAGCGGGAAGCCAGAGGATTGTGCAACTTTTAAAGATCAACAGAAAGTAACTAAAAAGGCAATACCGGGGGAAAAGATGAAGTATGAAGGTAAGCTAGCCAAGAATATAAAGGAGGATAGTAAAAGCTTCTTTAAGTATGTGGAGAGGAAAAAAAAGTTAAGACAAATGTGGGTCCCTTGAAGGCAGAAACAGTTGAATTTATTATGGGGAACAAGGAAATGGCTCACTGAGGATGACACAAACAATCTCCCAGATATACCAGGGGACAGAGGACCTAGGGTGACGGAGGAACTGAAGGAAATTCACATTAGTCAGGAACTGTTGGGTAGACTGATGGGACTGAAGGCTGATAAATCCCCAGGGCTTGATGGTCTGCATCACAGGGTACTCAAGGAGGTGGCTCTAGAAATTGTGGACGCATTGGTGATCATTTTCCAATGTTCTATAGATTCTGGATCAGTTCCTGTGGATTGGAGGGGAGCCCATTGTTTGGAGGGTAGCCCACTAATGTTATCCCACTTTTCAAGAAAGAAGGGAGAGAGAAAGCAGGGAATTATAGACCAGTCAGCCTGACATCGGTGGTGGGTAATGCTGTAGTCGATTATCAACTAATCGATTATCAACTAATCAGCAGTATTAGCAGTAACAGGATCGGTTCAAGTCAGCATGGATTTACAAAGAGGAAATCATGCCTGACAAATCTACTGGATTTTTTGAGAGTGTAAAAATAAAATGGACAAGGGAGAGCCAGTGGATGTAGTGTATTTGGACTTTCAGAAAGTCTTTGATAAGGTCCCACACAGGAGAATAGTGGGCAAAATTGGAGCACATGGTATTGGGGGCTGGGGTATTGACATGGATAGAGAATTGGTTGGCAGACAGGAAACAAAGAGTAGGAATAACCGAATCCCTGTCAGAATGGCAGGCACTGGCGAGTGGAGTGCCACAAGGCTCGGTGCTGGGACAGCTGCTATTTACAATATACATCAATGATTTAGATGAAGGAATTAAAAGTAACATCAGCAAATTTGCAGATGACACAAAGCTGGGTGGCAGTGTGAACTGTGAAGAGGATGTGATGACGTTGCAGGATGACTTGGACAGGTTGGGTAAGTGGGCAGAAGCATGGCAGATGCAAAATAATGTGGATAAATGTGTGGTTATCCACTTTGGAGGCAAGAACGGGAAAGGCAGATTATTATCTGAATGGAGTCAGGTTAGGGAAAGGGGAAGTACGAGACCTGGGTGTCCTAGTGCATCAGTCACTAAAAGTAAGCATCAGGTACAACAGGCAGTGAAGAAAGCTCATGGCATGTTGGCCTTCAAAACGAGAGGAGTTAAGTATCGGAGCAAAGAGGTCCTACTGCAGTTGTACAGGGCCCTGGTAAGACCACACCTGGAGTATTGTGTGCAGTTTTGGTTTCCTAATTTGAGGAAGGACATTCTTGCTATTGAGGGAGTGCAGCGTAGGTTCATGAGGTTAATTCCCGGGATGGCGGGATTGTCATATGTTGAAAGAATGGAGCGACTGGGCTTCTATTCACTGGAATTTAGAAGGATGAGAGGGGATCTTATAGAAACATATAAAATTATTAAGGGATTGGACACGCTAGATGCAGGAAACATGTTCCCGATGTTGGGGGAGTCCAAAACCAGGGGCCACAGTTTAAGAATAAGGGGTAGGCCATTTAGAACTGAGATGAGGAAAAACCTTTTCACACAGAGAGTTGTGAATCTGTGGAATTCTCTGCCTCAGAAGGCAGTGGTGACCAATTCTCTGGATGCATTCAAAAGAGTTAGATAGAGCTCTTAGGGCTAGCGAAATCAAGGGGTATGGGGAGAAGGCAGGAACGGGGTAGTGATTGTGGATGATCAGCCATGATCACATTGAATGGCTCGAAGGGCCTACTCCTGCACCTATTGTCTATGTAAAAGGGGGTCAGATCAGGAGAGGAGTGAAATGTGAAGCTAGAGGAAGGGATAAAGGGATACAGGTAGCGGACATGGGGGACGGGGGCCTGATAGCGGGAGTGATGGGTGCATGACATGTTGGCATCAACAAACTTTGAAAAACATTTTTGCTGCCACTCATCAATTGTGCCATCTGATGTAGCTTTTTTAATCCCACTGAGGAAAGGGGCACCTCAGTGGATGAATGGATAGGTGGCATTCATCCGCAGATGCGGCCTGTCCTTTGCATTTTACTCAGCATCTGCAATTCCTCATGTCTCCATGGTTTATTCCCTCTGCAGATGCTGCCTGGCCTGCTGAGTTACTCCAGTGTGTTTTGCTCAAGATTCTAGCACCTGCAGTTCCTTGTGTCTGTTTTTGCTTCTGTCTCTCAATAATGTAAATGTTCTCCTTCATATTACTGCAATGAAACCGCCAGTTCCCCCCTTGTTTACATTCTCCAACTACAAATATACGCAGTCATACTCTCACCCTCATCTATGACACGCCTGTTCCTTGTGAATTCTTGCCCTCTTACATGCAGGTAGGCAAGCTACCTTTGCTGATTTGAATCCAACTTTATCTTAGGCAAATAACCTGTGATTGAACAGCAAGTATTCCCCACAATTGCAATCCCTATATTGCCCCAAGTAGAAACGAGGAACTGCAGATGCTGATTTATACCAAAGATAGAGAATAGACACAATGTGCTGGAGTAACTCAACGGTTCCGGCAGCATCTCTGGAGAAAAAGGATGGGTGACGTTTTGGGTCAGGACTCTTTATCAAACTGACAGTCTGAAGAAAGGTCCCGACCTGAAACGTCAGCCATCTTTTTTATCCAGAGATGCTGCCTGACCCATTGAGTTACTCCAGCACATTGTGTCTATCCTATATGGTTTCATGATGTCCACAAGAACTGGTGCACAAGATCGTCTGGTTATTTTGTTTGGTGGTGCATATCTCCTAAGCACACAAAGTGAAACACCTCAGTAAACACAGCTGCAGTTTTGAACTTGTATCTTCCTCCAGATTTTCTCTTTCCTCACTTCATACCCCCTCTGAATTCAACTCAACTCTACCGCCTCCTTCCTTGGTTACTTCACTACGTGTGAGCTGTTACCCTACCTATAGAAAAACAAACCAAATGAATGTCTTACGGTGAAGGATTGTTTTCTCTTCTGCAGGCTTGTCATCTTCTTGTTTGCCTTTCTTCTGCCTTTTTGCTATGATCTCATCGAGTTCTTTCTGTTCTTCCTGTAGAAGTAACCAAATCATGAATACCCTGGGATAAAACACGGGCATGTAATTTCATTGACAATCCACAGTGTAACAATTCACTGGAGATTCCGCGGAGAATGAACGAATAAACCTAATTAAGAACAACAGAGGACATAAATACCGGGAGACAATTTGTTCAAACAACAGTTCAGTTTGAACAAAGATTCCAAAACAAAATTACAGCAGGGTCCTGATCAGTTGGGCAAATGGGCCGAGGACTGGTTTAATATAGACAAGTGTGAGGTGTTGCATTTTGGAAAGTCAAACCACGGCAGGACCTTCAGAGTGAATGGCAAGGACCTTGATAGTGTTGTCGAGCAGAGGGATCTTGTAGTGCAGGTTCCCTCACAGACATATAGGGTGGTCAAGAAGGCTTTCAGTATATTGGCATTCATCAGTCAGAGGATTGTGTACAGAAGTTGTGATGTTGTATTACAGTTGTACAAGACGTCTGTGATGCAGCATTTGGAGTGTTATGTTCGGTTTTAGTCAGCATGCGTTAGGAAGGATTTCGTTAAGCTGGAAAGGGTGTGGAGAAGATTTCATAAGATCATAAGTGATAGGAGCAGAATTAGGCCATTGGGCCCATCAGGTCTACTCTGCCATTCAATCATGGCTGATCTATCTCTCCCCTCCTAACCACATTCTCCTGCTTCTCTCCGTAACCTCTGACACCAATCTATCTCTAACTATCTATCTCTACCTTAAATATATCGACTGACTTAACCTCCACAGCCTTCTGTGACTGTTTCACAGATTCACCACCCACTGACTAAAGAAATTCCTCCTCATCCCCTTGCTGAAAGAACGTCCTTTTATTCTGAGACTGTGCCCTCTAGTCCTAGACTCTCCCACGAGTGGAAACATCCTCTCCATATCCACTCTATCAGAGATGTTGCCAGGACTTTAAGTTCTGAGCTAGAAGGAGAGGTCAGGCAGGCTCGGACTTGATTCCTTGGAGCGCAGGAGGTGGAGGGGTGATGCACAGAGTTGTTTATGCAGAGTAGGATGAATGCACAGAGTTGTTTTTGCAGAGTAGGCAGAGGACATAAGTTTAAGGTGAGAAATGAAAGATTTAATTGTTAGCCTGATGGGCAACTTTTTCACTCAAAGGATAGTAGGTATATGGAACGAGCTGCCAAAGTTATTTGAACTAGTACGTGGATAGGAAAGGTTTAGAGGGATCTGAGCCAAACACAGGCCGGTGGGACTAGCATAGATGGGGCATCTTAGTCAGCATGGGCAAGTTGGGCCGAAGGGCCTGTTTCCTTGCTGCATGATTCTATGGCTGTATGAAACATCACTTGTCCTATCCTTACCAAGATGCTGCCCGACACACTAAGTTTGACCTGCACCTTGATCTTTGCTCAAGATTTATCTGTCATCTAAATTTCAGGAAGAAATGAAATTTATTTCGTTTTGAGCATTTTATGATTTTTGTGGTGCATCAATGTCGGTTCTTACTCCTAATTTGAGAAAGGACGTCCTTGCTATTGAGGCAGTGCAGCGTAGGTTCACGAGGTTAATCCCCGGGATGGAGGGAATGTCATATGAGGAAAGATTGGAAAGACTGGATTGTATTCACTGGAGTTTAGAAGGATGAGAGGGGATCTTATAGAAATGTATAAAATTATAAAAGGACTGGCCCAGTCAGATGCAGGAAAAATGTTCCCAATGTTGGGGGAGTCCAGAACCAGGGGCCACACAGTCTAAGAATAAAGGGGAGGCCATTTACAACTGAGGTGAGAAAAAACTTTTTCACCCAGAGAGTTGTGAATTTATGGAATTCTCTGCCACAGAAGGCAGTGTGGGCCAATTCACTGGGTGAATTTAAAAGAGTTAGATAGAGCTCTAGGGGCTGTCTGTGTGGAGTTTGCACATTTGCCCTGTGACCACGTGGGCTTCCTCTGGGTACTCCGGTTTCCTCCCAAATCCCACAGACCCGTGGGTATGTAGGTCAATTGACTTCTGTAATCTGCCCCGAGTGTGTGGGGAGTGGATGGGAAAGTGTATTAACATAGAACTGGCGTGAACGGGTTAACATGTTAAAAGAATCTCACTGTGAAATCCGGAAATAATACACTGCACACGGTGGGACAAAGGGCGCGGTTACCTGTTCTATCGCTGAACTAAACTGAACTAAATTTGATATAGACAATAGGTGCAGGACCTTCGAGCCAGCACCGCCACTCAATGTGATCATGGCTGATCATTCTCAATCAGTACCCCGTTCCTGCCTTCTCCCCATACCCCTTGACTCCACTATCCTTAAGAGCTCTATCTAGCTCTCCCTTGAATGCTTCTATCAGGGGTAAGGAGAAAGTGCAAACTCCACATAGACAGTAGCAGAAATCAGGATTGAACCCGGGTTGCTGGAGCTGGTGGCTCCACCAGCTTCACCATTGTGCGGCTCAATCCCAGTGATGCACGAAGAAAAGGCTGAATGGAGCAAAATTACAGCTTCTAGCCACAAGAGAAGCAGAGGACACTGTGGGTTAATAGGAATCTCATTGTGAAGTCCAAAAGCAGATTACTGCGGCTGCTGGAAATTTTAAATAAAACAGAAACTGGTAGAAATACTCAGCAGGGTAGGTAGCATCCGCAGGGAGGGATCCAGTCAACATGTCAAAGGGAAGAATGAATGAAGGGGAAAAGATTTAATAGGAACGTGAGGGGACCGGAGGACATAGGTTTCAGCTGAAGGGGAAAAAATGTAATAGGAATCCGAGGAGTAACATTTTCACACAAAGGGTGGTGGATACATGGAACAAGCTGCCAGAGGAGATAGTTGAGGCAGGGACTATCCCATCATTTAAGAAACAGTTGGACAGGTACATGCATAGGACAGGTTTGGATATGGACCAAACGCGGGCAGGTGGGACTCGTGTAGCTGGGACATGTTGGCTGGTGTGTGCCGAAGGGTCTGTTTCCATGCTGTATCACCCTATGACTCTATGAATGAATGAATGATGCTTTAGTATCACATGTGACAAGTCACAGTGATATTCTTTGTTTTGCATATCCAAGGTATGTAAAGAATCGCCACATAAAGGGCGCTGACACTATATTACTAAAGTATTCCATTTTATACAAACCATTTAAAACACATTCAATTTGTGGTCCCCCTTAGTTCTCGGCAGCTCCCCCAAGCCGGGTCCTCCTTTGTCCCCCCCACCAACTCCTCACGAAAAGCATCAATGTGAGATGAGAACTCTCTCTACAAAATGACCTGATGTGTATTTCCAGCATACTATATATTTTAGCTTAGTTTAGTTTAGAGATACAGCGCGGAAACAAGCCCTTCGGCCCACCGGGTCCGCGCCGACCAGCGATCCCCGCACACTAACACTATCCTATACCCACTCGGGACAAATTTTACATTTACCAAGCCAATTAACCTACAAACCTGTACGTCTTTGGAGTGTGGGAGGAAACTGAAGATCTCAGAGAAAACCCACGCAGGTCACGGGGAGAAGGTACAAACTCCGTACAGGCAGCACCCATATTATTATATTTCATATTTATTTTCATATTTCAGATACATCGCGGAAACAGGCCTTTTCGGCCCACCAAGTCCGCGCCGCCCAGCGATCCCCGCACATTAACACTATCCTACACACACTAGGGACAATTTTTTACATTTACCCAGTCAATTAACCTACATACCTGTACGTCTTTGGAGTGTGGGAGGAAACCGAAGATCTCGGAGAAAACCCACGCAGGTCACGGGGAGAACGTACAAACTCCTTACAGTACAGCACCCGTAGTCAGGATCGAACCTGAGTCTCCGGCGCTGCATTCGCTGTAAGGCAGCAACTCTACCGTTACGCCACCGTGCCGCCCCACAGCACCCATAGTCAGGATCGAACCCGGGTTAAAATATATCTTATTTTGAAGAACATTTCCAACGGATATTATCAAATTTAATAACCAAATGGTAACTATCGCGTCAGTACTAGTTGATGCAATGTTTCCGTTCGGGCACTTGAACCAAACAAAAATAGATGCTGGAATATGACTCAATAAATCACTGTAAATGCAAGTCAAACAAATTGTGGAGAACGGCCATGTGCATCAAACAGGCTCCCAATTTAATAAAGAAATGCTATGTTTATAAGCAAAATAATTAGCAAGCCATTATTTGCACTCCGTCAAAATAAAATTGCAGACGCTATTTTTGCACAAGTGCCTTGGCAATATCAGTACAGCACGAGGACAATGTGTACATTTTATATAGCCTTGCTTTAGATTGAATAACAGTTTCTGTCAGCATCTCTACAGGAAGTCAAAGCAAATGTGAAATGCCCATTCGCAAAAGGCAGATCAGTAAAGAGTTAACAGAACGCAAACCCTGTGCTCCACCCAGATCTGAACCAGTTCTTCCACTACCCTGCCCCCCTTTCTCCTTTTAGCTTAGGGATAACAATAGACGATAGGTGCAGGAGGAGGCCATTCGGCCCTTCGAGCCAGCACCGCCATTCAATGTGATCATGGCTGATCATTCTCAATCAGTACCCCGTTCCTGCCTTCTCCCCATACCCCCCTGACTCCGCTAACCTTAAGAGCTCTATCTAGCTCTCTCTTGAATGCATTCAGAGAATTGGCCTCCACTGCGCGGAAACAAGCCCTCCCCACCGATTCCACACCGACCAGCGATCCCTGAACACTAACACTATCCTACACATTTACATTTATACCAAGCCAATTAACCTACAAACCTATTTATTCACAAAATGCTGGAGTAACTCAGCAGGTCAGGCAGCATCTCGGGAGAGAAGGAATGGGTGACGTTTCGGGTCGAGACCCTTCTTCAGTCTGAAGAAGGGTCTCAACCCGAAACGTCACCCATTCCTTCTCTCCTGAGATGCTGCCTGACCTGCTGAGTTACTCCAGCATTTTGTGAATAAATCGATTTGTACCAGCATCTGCAGTTATTTTCTTTAACCTACAAACCTATACGTCTTTGGAACGTTGGAGGAAACCGAAGATCTTGGAGAAAACCAATGCCGTAGCTTTCCATTTCATAAAATACCATTACTACCAATAACATAAAGCAACAATAACATTTAAACTACTTGTTTGTTATTCAAACACATATTGATCCTACATTTTCCTCGCACCATAAAGGCTGGTGCAGATGAAAAACTAACCTCTGAAGGTTTGGCCACATCCTTTTCATCAATGTATTTTGCCCAAGGTCCCTGAAACCCCTCAATATTTGCAGGGTCGGATTCTTTTAACTTCTTTCGCTTTTCCATTTTCTTTTTACCAGATTCAAACACTGTAAGCCCTGCACAATTGAACACAAAACAACAATAAACACAAATTTTAAATTAAGCACATCAAATCCACTTGAATTTAAAAATGGCACCCTCAAATTGACAGGTCATTCAGCAGTGTTTCAAGTACTTTATTCTTGAAACTATACATGCAAGAAAAGGATTGACAGATTGATGTCTATTAAGGAATCAAGGTATGCGTAGGGTAGTAAAATGGACCCAAGATAAAAGATGAGCCACAATTGTACTAAATGGCAAGCAGGCAGGAGGATTGAACAGCCTTCTGCTCAAAAGGTCAGTCGTATAGTCTGAAGAAGAGTCTCGCCCCGAAACGTCACCCATTCCTTCTCTCCTGAGATGCTGCCTGACCCGCTGAGTAACTCCAGCTTTTTGTATCTACCTTCGATTTAAACCAGCATCTGCAGTTATTTTTCCCTAGTCATATAGTTTAATATATGACTGCTCCTTTGAGCATTAGGCTTAAGCTATTCAATCCCCACGTTTCCTTATAGTATAGGGGAAGCGTCCATCTTGAGATCAAACCTGTCCAGCTGGCGGATCACACATGGAGGGTCTTCCACCATCTCCTCTTAGCTTTAGAAAGGCTTTTTCTCATATTCAGATTTAATTTATTGTCACATACACCAGAGTGCAATGAAATTCCTTGTTTGCTTGAAACTCATAGAGTACACAGTCTAGATGATAATGGTAGATACAGGCCGGCATGGTGGCGCAGCGATAGAGTTGCCGCCTTACAGCGCCGGAGACGCGGGTTCGATCTTAACTATGGTGCTGTCTGAACGGAATTTGTACGTTCTCCCCGTGACCTGCATGGGTTTTCTCCAAGACTCCGCTCTTAAAGATAGCGGAGTCAGGGGGTATGGGGAGAAGGCAGGAACGGGGTACTGATTGTGAATGATCAGCCATGAACACATTGATCATGGCACAGTGGCGCAGCGGTAGAGTTGCTGCCTTACAGCGAATGCAGCGCCGGAGACTTAGGTTCGATCCCGACTACGGGTGCTGTACTGTACGGAGTTTGTACGTTCTCCCCGTGACCTGCGTGGGTTTTCTCCGAGATCTTCGGTTTCCTCCCACACTCCAAAGACGTACAAGTTTGTAGGTTAATTGGCTGGGCAAATGTAAAAATTGTCCCTAGTGGGTGTAGGATGGTGTTAATGTGCGGGGATCGCTGGGCGGCGCGGACCCGGTGGGCCGAAGGGCCTGTTTCTGCGCTGTATCTCTAAATCTAAAACTAAATCTAAAATCTGAATCTGGCTCGAAGGGCTGAATGGTCTACCACTGCACCTATTGTCTATTTGTTTTCTTTTGTTTTCCTTCCACACTCCAAAGACGTACAGGTTTGTAGGTTAATTGGCTTGGTGTAAAAGTAAAATTGTCACTAGTGCGTGTAGGGTAGTGTTAATGTGCAGGGATCACTGGGCGGCGCGGACTCGGTGGGCCAAAGGGCCTGTTTTCGCGCTGTATCTCTAAACTAAACTAAACAACAATGATATTTCACTTCTTCCATTAGACATTCTGCTTCAAAGTTGTACGAAACAGAATAGGTGACTGTATATCGCTTTCAGCTCCACAAAATATGTAGAAGAGTACTGGGTGCCCCCTGTCTGACAGTAAATAAACTGCAATAAGAAGTTACAGAATTCATTTAAACAAATCACACCAAGCTTGAAGCAAATCCACATCCCAACCCTAACAATTCAAGTAACTTTCCATAAACTGGTTCTGAGAAATGGACTACTGACTATATAAGGAAATATAGGAGAATGCTCACCAATAAACCGTTGGATATATTCCTCTATTTCCTTCAACATTAACAATCAGAGACAGCTAGTGGATGTGTACTCGATTGGAAAGATGGGGAATTAATTCGATATTTTCTGGTAGGATTGGCAACTTACGTGAAAAAAAACCAAGTTAAAGTTCTGGATATATCCTGGCTGGTGATAGATTTCTTTGGAGTCAAAAAACGTCTCTCGTGCCATTAGTGTCCAATTGCTTGCATTAAAACTAGCTCATGATCCTACATAATAGAATCCTGGCTTTAACGTGTGTCAAATATATCAATTATACACTCTTTCACAAAGTGCAAATGATCCCAATTCTGCACTGGTTGGTCAATGACAGCATAAACGATATTGAACTAGTCAAGGTCACTCCTGTATTGATCATCGATAGTCCGCATGAATGGAAAATGGTATTTCACAAGATGACGTGTAAAAATGGGTCATTATTCTCACTCACTTAAAAAGATCTGGATGGAATAGGACAAATGAACTAGCTGCACCTTAGCCTCTCCGTGAATAGTTTTTAACTAAACTGCACTCATAAGCTGATGAATTGGAATGCTTTCCACTTAATATTATAAACCACTCTCAGGTCAGGTATAGCCTTTCTCTGACACAAGGGCGGCACGGTGGCGCAGCGGTAGAGTTGCTGCCTTACAGCGAATGCAGCGCCGGAGACTCAGGTTCGATCCTGACTACGGGCGCCGTCTGTACGGAGTTTGTACGTTCTCCCCGTGACCTGCGTGGGTTTTCTCCGAGATCTTCGGTTTCCTCCCACACTCCAAAGACGTACAAGTATGTAGGTTAATTGACTGTGTAAATGTAAAAATTGTCCCGAGTGTGTGTAGGATAGTGTTAATGTGCGGGGATCGCTGGGCGGCGCAGACTCGGTGGGCCGAAGGGCCTGTTTCCGTGCTGTATCTCTAAATCTAAATCTAAAAAAAATCTAGACCCCAGAATCTCTAAATTTCACCAATGAAGCAATTTTGTTTTCCTATTTTCTACTTTAAACATTCTTCCAGCTATCCAAGAATGCACATTTCATTGCAGTTGTTTAATCTTAGATTTGTTTAATGGCGTCAGGTTTGGCACGGACATTGTGGGCTGAAGGGCCTGTTCCTGTGCTGGACTTTTCTAGTTCTATGATCTATGGGTCACGTGCGGGTAGATAAGTGATGGTCATCACTTGATAGCATCCCTGTGTGGTACCTCAGCTGCACGGAGGCAGAGAGGAAAGCTCTTCAGCGGGTAGTCCATAGAGCTCAGAAGACCATTGGAACACAGCTACCAGCCATGGAGGACATCTACAACACACGATGCCTCAGAAAAGCCACCAGCATCCACAAAGACTCTTCACACCCCTGCAACAGTCTGTTCGAACTTCTACCATCAGGCAGACGATACAAGACCCTCTACGCCCGCAGCTCCAGACTCAGGAACAGCTTCATCCCCAGGGCCATAGCTGCTATGAACCGGTCCTGCTGAGCCGGCTGGTCACATCGCACAGTGATCCGACACAGATCTACTTGCACTTTATTGTTTTAAAACTGTTACAATTTGTTTCATTGGGTTGTTTGAATTAATACTGACTAGCTAATTAAATTATTGCATCGTATGGGAGGCGCATTTCCAATCTCGTTGTACCCCTGTACAATGACAATAAAGATATATTGTATTGTATTGTATTGTCTTGGCGTCATGTTCGGCATGGATATTGTGGGTCGAGGAACCTAGTTTTTGTGCTATACTGTTCTATGATCTATGGCACATGGAGGTAGACAAGTGATGTTCTTGGTTCTAAGTTCTCTGGACTTGATTTGTCCCACATTCCCGATGTAAAATGCCTGTGACTTCTCTGTGAACCATCTTATTTGGTCTCTCTGTGGCTTTTTTTTTATCAAGCTGTTTAAATTGGATTGGATTAGCTCTCGCAGAAGATGAGAAAAGCAGAAACAAAAATGTAATTGAAGTTTAATTTAAGGAAAAATGTTCAATAGACTAACTCAAAGGGAAAAAAAAGCATGGAATTAATAATGTTGTGATTCTTTTGCCAAAGGCATTTCAACAGATCCAATGTATACATTTGCAGCTTCATGGACTCAGAGTGTATTTTATACATAGTTTAGTTTATTGTCAGGTGCACCGTGGTACAGTGAAAAGCTTTATTGTTACGTGCTAACCAGTCAGTGGAAAGACAATGCATGAGTACATCTATATACAAAAACTCTCGTTTGTTTGTTCCTGAACTACAGCCAAAACGGTACACAATAGCGTGACAATTTTAGGCCCACCTTACTCACCGAAGCTAATGGAAGAAGTTTCATTGAAATCGGTGTTATATTTTTAAAGTTATTCACATTTTAAAGTTTAAATCTATCTCCTACGGAGGGAGGGGGGAGGGAGGGGAAGGAGGGGAGGAGGTAGGGGGGAGGAGGAGGGGGGAGGGGAGAGGGGAGGGGGGAAGGAGAGGGTGCTGCACCAATGCAGGAGAAGTTTGGGCCCAACAGGTCCACTTGGTCTAGTAAGAAATAAAAGTAAAAATAAAAGAAAATCTCAAATGTCCCATTTATCAGATGTTATTGACTCTTGACATAGAGTGTTTAAACTAGTCAAACAACATTGAATATATTTTTAATTACGAGACACAAACCTTGGTTCTTCTCAGCATCTTCAACGCTACCAATATAGCTATCGCCTGGCGGAACATCAATGTGGTCCAAAGTAGGATCCAAAGCATACCCTAAAATTAGAAAAAATTGCTTTAAAATAATTGTTGAAAAGTAATGTTATCGAAGGGAAAGGTAAGTGAAAATCAATCAGCACACATTCATCTTCCTTTGTACTTCAATGAGGAATAAAGAAAATCACGTAAGAAAAAACAGAAATCTTCAAAAATGTAATTTAAGGATGAGTATAAATTTATGAAAAAAAATTCAATAAACCAAATTGATAGAAAAACACATAGTTAATATTGTTGCAATTCCTTCACCAATTGATTTCAATAGGTCCAACTTAATCGAAGGTATCACAAAATGCTGGAGTAACTCAGCGGGTCAGGCAGCATCTTCAGTCTGACTCCCTTCAATTGACTCCATTTATACTTCATGGTGTCTCGGCAAGGCCAGCAGCATAATCAAGGACCAGTCTCATCCCGGCCACTCCCTCTTCTCCCCTCTCCCATCAGGCAAAAGGTACAGAAGTGTGAAAACGCACACCTCCAGATACAGGGACAGTTTCTTCCCAGCTGTAATCAGGCAACCGAACCATCCGTATGGAGAGAAGGCAGGTACAGGTTACTGAGCTGGATGATCAGCCATGATCATATTGAATGGCAGTGCAGGCTCGAATGGCCTACTCCTGCACCTATTTTCTATGTTTCTATCCTACTACAACTAGAGAGCGATCCTGAGCTACCATCTACCTCAGACTATCCTCAGACTATCTTTGATCAGACTTTCCTGGCTTTAACTTGCACTAAATGTTATTCCCTTATGCATCTGTACACTGTGAATGGCGCGATTGTAATAGAAGGTAGACACAAAATGCTGGAGTAACTCAGCGGGTCAGGCAGCATCTCGGGAGAGAAGGAATGGGTGACGTTTCGGGTCGAGACCCTTCTTCGGGCTCGATTGTAATCATGTATTGTCTTTCCGCTGGCTGGTTAGCACGCAACAAAAGCTTTTCACTGTACCTCCGTACATGTGACAATAAACTAAACTAGTGATAATTTACTGAACAATAAAAAAAAATGGAATCTCACTGTATCTCAGTACGTGTGATAATAAAGAACCATTGGACCTTTTATTCCTGCTACTTTGCTGCTATTCGCCACGGGTCCTGAACCGAACCATCACCTATCCATTGCCTGTTCTCTCACCATATATGGTTTACTAGAAAAACAGATTATTTTAATAAATGTATAGCCAAATGCCTTAAAGTATCTGGCCTCAATAACTAGATTCCTAGAATCTCCATGTCATCTCCTGCATCCAACATGATTAACTGGAGATGGAAAAATGAGCTTTGTCACATAAGATGGAAAACTCCGCCGGTCACACGAGTTACAAATTGATGCAGTGAACAGGAAGAGGTGTGATAGGATAAATGACCCTGAGTGTAAAAGCTCATTAAGTGACGAGCTTTTGCAAATAGACATTAAGAATTAGTGAGGCCAGCCTGGTGGTGCAGCGATGGAGATGTTGCCTTACAGCTCTTGCTGTGCCGGGGACCCGGGTTCGATCCTGACTACTGTTGCTGTCTGTGTGAAGTTTGTACGTTCTACCCGTAACTGGGCGGGTTGTCTCCGAGATCTTTGGTTTCCTTCCACACTCCAAAAACTTACAGGTTTGTGGATTCATTGGTTTGGGTTTGTATACTTGGTATAAATGTAAATTGTCGCTAGTGTGTGTAGGCTGGTGTTAGTGTGCGGGGATCGCTGGTCGGCTGGGGACTCGGAGGGCCGAAGGGCCTGATTCCGCGCTGTATCTCAAAACTAAATAAACAAAACTAAATTTCACAAAAGAGGCTACACAATTTGTACAGAAATAGCTTTTTGTAAAGCAATCTACACAGCCATCAATGCTCCAGGCTGGGAAATTACTTTAAGGCACATGATTTTTAACAGATGCATAAAACTATAGCAACCAGACTGCTTTGCTGATTGCTCAGATATGGGGATGAAAAGGTCTATTGAATGAAGAAAATCCGATACTTTAAAACTGGGGGGGGGATATAAATATCAGTCATTTATTTTGTCTTCAGTGCACCTTGATGTGCATCATAATTCCATAGCTATTTTAGGTTAGTTTAGTTTAGAGATACAGTGTGGAAACAGATTATTCGGCCCACCGAGTTCGCGCCCACCATTAACCCTCAACACTATCCTACACACACTAGGGAAAATTTACATTTACAGCAAGCCAATTAACCTACAAACCTGAACGTCTTTGGAGTGTGGGGGAAAAACCCATGCAGGTCAAGAGAACGTACAAACTCCGTACACAAAAGCACCCTTAGCTAGGATTGAACCTGGGTCTCTGGCGTTGTAAGGCAGCAACTCTACCACAGCGCCACCGTGCCGCCATATCATTCCATTCTATAGCCTGGATCAGGGAAACAACTAATATCTTGTGACCACTTACACAAGAAATGCCCGATCTAGATAATGTAACTAATATAGAACAACCAGCCTGTTAAGAAATCAAAATTGTGGAGCTCCATACGACTGCTGGAGCCAACAGACAGAAAATGGCCAAAAATGAATTGAAAGATAGCCAAATGCACACATCACAAGTGAAAAATGCAAATAGGCTGCCGAGGAACAGGGTGGGTAAAATTTGATCAGGCTTATTTGCTGATGTGGAGAGCAAAAGCAAACACAATTCTCCATTTCCGTGTCGGATTTGCAAAAACAAAAAAAAAAGATTTTATTTAAAAATTGGAAAGGAAACAAGCATTGAAGGTAATTATGGAATGAGTTCAAATTACATTCGTAAAAAGGAGCGATTAGAACATTTGTCACTTTTACACATTTGTGACTTTCATCAACACTTTGGTTTGGATTTATAGATATTTAAGAACATACATCAGTTCAGCAGAGAGGAACAGGGCCTTTCAGCCCTCAATGTCCATGCCAAACATGATGCCAAGTTGAACTAATCTCCTCAGTCTGCACGTAATCCATATCCCTCCAATTGCTGCAATTCCACGTGTCTCTCTAAAAGTCTCTTAAATGCCATTAACGTATTAGCCTCCACCACCACCACCCTTGACAGCATATTCCAGGCACCCATCACTCTCTGTGTGAAAAAAACCTGCCCTGCACATCCCCTTTAAACTTTGCCCCTCTCATCTTATAGCTAGGCCCAAACCAAAAAGTAGTCTTTGAAATTTCGGGTCGGCCCCTTCTTCAACTGATGGATATTCCATCTTATCGAAACATATAAGATTATTAAGGGGTTGGACACGTTAGAGGCAGGAAACATGTTCCCAATGTTGGGGGCGTCCAGAACATGGGGTCACAGTTTAAGAATAAGGGGTAGGCCATTTAGAACGGAGATGAGGAAAAACTTTTTCACCCAGAGAGTTGTAAATCTGTGGAATTCACTGCCTCAGAAGGCAGTGGAGGCCAATTCATTGAATGCATTCAAGAGAGAGCTAGATAGAGCTCTTAAGGATAGCGGAGTCAGGCGGTATGGGGAGAAGGCAGGAACGGGGTACTCATTGAGAATGATCAGCCATGATCACATTGAATGGTGGTGCTGGCTCGAAGGGCCGAATTGCCTACTCCTGCACCTATTGTCTATCCGCTGAGTTACTCCAGCTTTTTCAGTCTATCTTCGGTCTCTCTGTGGACAGTTTTCCTCAGACTGATGAAGAGACCCAACCCAAAAGGCCGCCTGTCCATTCCCTCCTACTGCCTGAACTGTTGAGTTCCTCCAGCACTTTGTTTTCTTGCTCAAGGTTCCAGCACCTGCAGTTTCCTGTGTCTCCAAGGCAGCCTGCTTGACTAGCACCTCATCAACCCACGTAAACATTCGTTCCTTACACCACCCCCAGTTTTCTTTGTCATCAGTACTTTCCTCCTACACCTTCTGTGACAGTTGGGTGTTCGCCCAAGCATTGAAAGCAAAGATGTCCTGGATTAAAAAAATTAAAATATAAACCAGAGAAAGGAAGCTTACGTTGTGAGCTTGTTCATACTCTGCATACTGCAGTAATCAGTCAAAACTCAAGTTCCTGGGTTCACTGGCCTGCTGTGACATAAACAAGCATTCTCCCTGGGTACCCAGGTACCTTCCCCTGCAACCCCAGAAGATGCAACACCTGTCCCTATACCTTGTCCCTCGACTCTGTCGAGGGACCCCGACAGTCCTTTCAGGTTAGGCAGAGGTTCACTTGCACCTCCTCCAACCTCATCTACTGTATCTGTTGTTCAAGATGTGGCCTTTTATACATCAGCGAAACCTCTACACTGCACTGAGCCACCTGGAGCGTCCGGGGACCTATGTAAGAATGCTTTTCATAGACTACAGCTCGGCATTCAATACGATCATCCCAGGCATATTAGTGAACAAGTTGTATAATAACCTGGGTTTTCCCCCATCCATCTGCGCCTGGATAAGAGACTTCCTCACAAACCGCCCACAATCTTTTAAGATCGGCCCCCACAGCTCCTCCACCATTACGCTTAGCATTGGCTCCCCGCAGGGCTGTGTGCTGAGCCCCCTCCTCTATGCTCTGTACACACACGACTGCACTCCTATTCACCCCTCCAACTGTGGTCGGTCTGATCACTGAAGGGGATGAGTCTGCGTACAGAGACGAGGTCTGTGCTCTGTCCGGATGGTGCGAGGCAAATAATCTAGCACTAAACACAAGCAAGACAAAAGAAATGGTGCTGGATTTCAGGAAACAAAGAGCGGCTCCCACCCCATTTCATATAAATGGGGAGGAAGTGGAGAGGGTCTCCACCTTCAAGTTCCTGGGGACCACCATCTTCCTGGACTGCAAATACCAAAGCGGTAGTGAAAAAGTCACAGCAGAGACTGCACTTCTTAAGATTACTCCGGAAAAACAGACTGAAGGAGAATCTGCCGGTGACCTTTTACCGCTCCACCATCAAGAGCGTACTGGCATACTGCACCATTGTGTGGTATGCTGGCTGCTCGGCTGCAGACCAGAAGGCCCTCCAGAAGGTCATCAAGACAGCAGAGAAAAGCATCGGCTGTCCACTACCCTCTCTGAAGAACATCACCAGCTCGCGCTGTCTGAACAGGGCCAGAAACATAATCAAGGGCAGCACTCATCCAGGACACAAATTGTTTGCTCTCCTGCCCTCTGGGAGGCGCTACAGGAGCATAAGGGCCAGGACAAATCGACTCAAAACCAGTTTCTTTCCCTGGGCCATAAGAACAGTGAACGGAAGGAAGCACATGACTTGACTACTCTCATTTTCGTCGCACATTTTAAAAAATAAGCTTTTTTTTAGAATTTTAGGTGTAAAACTAATTCATTTTTTATTAGGTTTTTTAATTGTTTTTTTTATTGATACTGGTATTTGTTGTGTTGGTTCGTATGTTTGTGCAATTGTCTTCGAAAGATATGCACTGTCGCACTGTTATCAGCTGTAGCACTTCTAATTTTGTTGTACCTTGCGTACAATGACAATAAAGGCATATTATTATTAACCAAACATAGACTGGGCGATCGGTTCGCTGAACACCTTCGCTCAGTCCACCTGAACCTACCTGATCTCCCGGTTGCTAAACAACTTTAATTCTCCCTCCCATTCTCACACCGACCTTTCTGTCCTCGGTCTCCTCCATTGTCGGAGTGAGGCTAAATGCAAATTGGAGGAACAGCATCTCATATTTCGCTTGGGCAGTTTACAGCCCAGTGGTATGAATTGTGAGTAGGAAAGAACTGCAGATGCTGATTTAAATCGAAGGTGGACACCAAATGTTGGAGTAACTCAGCGGGACAGGCAGCATCTCTGTACAAAATGCTGGAGTAACTCAGCGGGACAGGCAGCACCTCTGAAGAAGGGTCTCCGACCCGAAACATCACCCATTCCTTCTCTCCCGGGATGCTGCCTGTCCTGCTGAGTTACTCCAGCATTTTGTGTCTACCTTTGATATGAATTTCAATTTCTCTAACTTCAAATAACCCCGGCATTCCCTCTCTCTCTATCCCTCCCCCACCCAAGTCGCACTAGCTTTTCGTTTTCACTGAACAAACAGCTAACAATAGCCTGTTTCCTTTATCATCGTTACTTTTTCGCATATCTTTTATTCATTGTTCTTTATCACTCATTTCCCTTATCGCTAACCAGTCTGAAGAAGGGTCATGACCTGAAACGTCACCCATTCCTTCCTTCCAGAGATACTGCCTGTACCGCTGAGTTACTCTAACGTTTTGTGTCTTTCTTCAGTTTAAACCAGCATCTGCAGTTCCTTCCTACACATAAACAAACAAGCCACCCATACACTAAGTTCCAGGATGATTTGAATATCGCAGTCACACAGTGACTCATATCATTGAATTCTAATGTTACACATCATAGTCAAACATCTTTGAGACCAATCTACAAATATTTAGAACCTCGAAAACAACGGCACAGAAACAGGCCCATTGGCCCATGGTGTCTGCACCAAACAGCGGGATATAGATCAACTTACAGAAATGGGCAGAGAAATGACATCTGGAGTTTAATCCGAGTAGGTCAAATGTAAGGGTAAAATACACAACTAATGGCAACCCTTAATAGCATTGATATATAGAGAGACCTTGGGGTCCAAATCCATAACTCCCTGAAAGTGGACACACAAATAGATAAAGTGGTAAAGAAAGAGTACGGTATGCTTACTTTCGTCGGTCGTGCCGTTGGGTGTAGCAGTCAGGAAGTCATGATCATAAGGCGATAGGAGCAAAATTAGGCCATTCGGACCATCAAGTCCAGTCTGCCATTCAATCATGGCTGATCTATCTCTCCCTCCTAACCCCATTCTCTGACCTCCTCCCCATAACCCCTGACACCCAGTGATGCAGCTGATGCAGCTTTATCGGTCTCTGGTTGGGCCACATTTGGAGTAATGCATGCAATCCTGGACGCCCCATTGCAGGAAGACTGTGACAGGTGCATTCAGTTTGGAGAACCTACGCCATGATATTTTGTTCATGATACGAGAGGCAGGATCCTCATTTTGGTTGCAAGTCGGGCAGCATCTCTGGAGAACATGGATATGTGACGTTTTGGATCAGGCCCCTTGCATTGAAAGGTCCCAATCCGAAACGCCACCTATCCACATTCTCCAGAGATGGTGCCTGACCTGTTGACGTATTTCATGCACTTTGTATATTTTAATATTTAACTAAAATGGGGAACTTTCCCCCTCGTATCCAATCATGAACAAAATATCTTGACATAGGTTCTCCAACTGAAATATTCACTTATCTGCCCACTGATGCTGCCTGACCTGCTCAGTATTTCCAGTATTTTCTGTTTATTTTTCAGATTTCCAAAATCAGCAGTTTTATTTTTCATTAAAAAATCCTTAGATTTAATCGATTAACATCATGTCCCTACAAAGGTCAATTGTTCACAACAGATGTTATTAGTAGCCATATTTCCTCTTGTGACCAATTGTGTTCACAAACCAAATGCTTATACCCGCATTCCTACAGAGGTTAATTGTTTTAAAAACAAGCCTGTGCTTCATGTATCTCTTTCCCATCCTCCAGCTATTCCAAAGTCTGCTCACTTGGAGTCAACAGGATAATTAAATCTGAAAATCTCCATGTATTATCCTGTAGTCTCAAAGAACTGCGGGTGGTGGTTTATATAAAAAGACACAAAGTGCTGGAGTAACACAGCGGATCAGGCAGCATCTCTGGAGAACATGGATAGGTGACGTTTCACAGAGTGCTGGAGTAACTCAGCGTGTCAGGCAGCATCTTTGGAGAACATGGATAGGTGACGTTTCATAGAGTGCTGGAGTAACTTAGCGGGTCAGGCAGCATCTGTGGAGAACATGGATAGGTGACGTTTCACAGAGTGCTGGAGTAACTCAGCGGGACAGGCAGCATCTGTGGAGAACATGGATAGGTGACGTTTCACAGAGTGCTGGAGTAACTCAGCGGGTCAGGCAGCATCTGTGGAGAACATGGATAGGTGACGTTTCACAGAGTGCTGGAGTAACTCAGCGGGTCAGGCAGCATCTCTGGAGAACATGGATAGGTGACGTTTCACAGAGTGCTGGAGTAACTCAGCGGGTCAGGCAGCATCTCTGGAGAACATGGATACGTGATGTTTCCCGGAGTGCTGGAGTAACTCTCTGGAAAACATGAATAGGTGACGTTTTGGGTTGTGACCCATTATTTTTGCAGGCTTAATAGCAGGATTACATTCCACTCCAAACTATAATCTTACGGCCTGATATCTTCAATTTGCCAATATTACAAACCAGGACAAGAGGAATGTGCATGTGTCCACAGGACAATTGCTATTATATACAAGAATAATGTGGCAACCTAAGGCATGTGTGTTCTATAAGAAAAACTAGGCTCTGGAGACCATGGATTGGCAATGTTTTGGGTTGGGACTTGCCTTGAAGAGGGCCCAAAAGGAGATGCAAGAAATGTCGTCGTCCCCACATCTCTTTTAAATTTTGGATGTATCAAGTTTATACTTATGATAAACGAGAGAAGCAAACTTCAGATAAGACATATTCAGGGGTACACAACGTATAGAAAAGACAGACAGGTGGGCAGAGGGGGTGGGGTTGCTCTGCTGGTAAGGAATGATATTCATTCCCTTGCAAGGGGTGACATAGAATCAGGAGATGTTGAATCAGTATGGATAGAAATGAGGAATTGTAAGGGTAAAAAGACCCTAATGGGAGTTATCTATAGGCCCCCAAACAGTAGCCTCGACATAGGGTGCAAGTTGAATCAGGAGATAAAATTGGCGTGTCACAAATGTAATGCTACGGTGGTTATGGGAGATTTCAACATGCAGGTAGACTGGGATAAATCAGGTTGGAAATGGACCCCAGGAAAGAGAGTTTGTAGAGTGTCTTCGAGATAGATTCTTAGAACAGCTTGTACTGGAGCCGACCAGGGAGAAGGCAATTCTAGATTTAGTGTTGTGTAATGATCCTGATCTGATAAGGGGACTAGAGGTAAAAGAGCCATTAGGAGGCAGTGATCACAACATGATAAGTTTTACTCTGCAAATGGAAAGGCAGAAGGGAAAATCGGAAGTGTCAGTATTACAGTATAGCAAAGGGGATTACAGAGGCATGAGGCAGGAGCTGGCCAAAATTGACTGGAAGGAGGCCCTAGCAGGGAAGACGGTAGAACAGCAATGGCAGGTATTCCTGGGAATAATGCAGAGGTTGCAGGATCAATTTATCCCAAAGAGGCGGAAAGACTCTAAGGGGAGTAAGAGACACCTGTGGCTGACAAGGGAAGTCAAGGGCAGCATAAAAATTAAGGAGAGGAAGTATAACATAGCAAAGAAGAGTGGGAAGACAGAGGATTGGGACTCTTTTAAAGAGCAACAAAAGTTAACTAAAAAGGCAATACGGGGAGAAAAGATGAGGTACGAGGGTAAACTAGCCAATAATATAAAGGAGGATAGCAAAAGTTTTTTTAGGTACGTGAAGAGGAAAAAAATAGTCACGGCAAATGTGGGTCCCTTGAAGACAGAAGCAGGGGAATTTATTATGGGGAACAAAGAAATGGCAGACGAGTTAAACCGTTACTTTGGATCTGTCTTCACTGAGGAAGATACACACAATCTCCCAAATGTTCTAGGGGCCGGAGAACCTAGGGTGATGGAGGAACTGAAGGAAATCCACATTAGGCAGGAAAGGGTTTTGGGTAGACTGATGGGACTGAAGGCTGATAAATCCCCAGGGCCTGATGGTCTGCATCCCAGGGTACTTAAGGAGGTGGCTCTAGAAATAGTGGAAGCATTGGAGATAATTTTTCAATGTTCTATAGATTCAGGATCAGTTCCTGTGGATTGGAGGATAGCAAATGTTATCCCACTTTTTAAGAAAGGAGGGAGAGAGAAAATGGGTAATTATAGACCAGTTAGTCTGACATCAGTGGTGGGGAAGATGCTGGAGTCAATTATAAAAGACGAAATTGCTGAGCATTTGGATAGCAGTAACAGGATCATTCCGAGTCAGCATGGATTTACGAAGGGGAAATCATGCTTGACAAATCTACTGGAATTTTTTGAGGATGTAACTAGGAAAATTGACAGGGGAGAGTCAGTGGATGTGGTGTACCTCGACTTTCAGAAAGCCTTCGACAAGGTCCCACATAGGAGATTAGTGGGCAAAATTAGAGCACATGGTATTGGGGTAGGGTACTGACATGGATAGAAAATTGGTTGACAGACAGAAAGCAAAGAGTGGGGATAAATGGGTCCCTTTCGGAATGGCAGGCAGTGACCAGTGGGGTACCGCAAGGTTCGGTGCTGGGACCCCAGCTATTTACGATATACATTAATGACTTAGATGAAGGGATTAAAAGTACCATTAGCAAATTTGCAGATGATACTAAGCTGGGGGGTAGTGTGAATTGTGAGGAAGATGCAATAAGGCTGCAGGGTGACTTGGACAGGTTGTGTGAGTGGGCGGATACATGGCAGATGCAGTTTAATGTAGATAAGTGTGAGGTTATTCACTTTGGAAGTAAGAATAGAAAGGCAGATTATTATCTGAATGGTGTCAAGTTAGGAAGAGGGGATGTTCAACGAGATCTGGGTATCCGAATGCATCAGTCACTGAAAGGAAGCATGCAGGTACAGCAGACAGTGAAGAAAGCCAATGGAATGTTGGCCTTCATAACAAGAGGAGTTGAGTATAGGAGCAAAGAGGTCCTTCTACAGTTGTACCGGGCCCTGGTGAGACCGCACCTGGAGTACTGTGTGCAGTTTTGGTCTCCAAATTTGAGGAAGGATATTCTTGCTATTGAGGGCGTGCAGCGTAGGTTCACTAGGTTAATTCCTGGAATGGCGGGACTGTCGTATGTTGAAAGGCTGGAGCAATTAGGCTTGTATACACTGGAATTTAGAAGGATGAGGGGGGATCTTATTGAAACATATAAGATAATTAGGGGATTGGACACATTAGAGGCAGGAAACATGTTCCCAATGTTGGGGGAGTCCAGAACAAGGGGCCACAGTTTAAGAATAAGGGGTAGGCCATTTAGAACGGAGATGAGGAAGAACTTTTTCAGTCAGAGAGTGGTGAAGGTGTGGAATTCTCTGCCTCAGAAGGCAGTGGAGGCCAGTTCGTTGGATGCTTTCAAGAGAGAGCTGGATAGAGCTCTTAAGGATAGCGGAGTGAGGGGGTATGGGGAGAAGGCAGGAACGGGGTACTGATTGAGAGTGATCAGCCATGATCGCATTGAATGGTGGTGCTGGCTCGAAGGGCTGAATGGCCTACTCCTGCACCTATTGTCTATTGTCTATTGTAAAAAGGAAGTAAAAGAATGGAAAGGTCGACACAAAATGCTGGAGTAACAGACAGCATCTCCTGAGAGGGGGAATGAGTGACGTTTCGGGTCGAGACCCTTCTTCAGACTGATGCACTCAACCGAAGACTTACAAACTTCACCCATGCCAACTCGAGCGATCAGTCTGAAGAAGGGACTCGGCCCGAAACGTCACCCATTCCTTCTCTCCAGAGATGCTGCCTGTCCCGCCGAGTTACTCCAGCATTTTGTGTCCACTTTCGATTTAAACCAGCATCTGCAGGTCTTTCCTACACAGCAAAAGAAAGGAGTATGAAGAAGGGTCCAGACCCAAAACATCGCCTATCCAGGTTCTCCAGAGGTGCTGCCTGACCCGTTAAATTACTCCAGCACTGTGTTTCATGTACTATTCCAGGTTGACAGCAAAGAATATAATCTTCAAGAGAATATTTCAACAGGTTGCTTATTTATTATTAATTGAAGCCAAGCCTGTCACCTCAATAACAGAAATCAGGTTAGACTTATTTATTAGGTGAGGGTCACTTGGTGGTGAGTGCCTAGAATGGTGGTGGAGGCAGATACAATAGTGACATTTATGAGACTTTTGGATAGATACAGTGCCCTCCATAATGTTTGGGACAAAGATCCATCATTTATTTATTTGCTTCTGTACTCCACAATTTGTGATTTGTAGTAGAAAAAAATTACATGTGGTTACAGTGCACATTGTCTGATTTTAATAAAGGCTATTTTTTATACATTTTGGTTTCACCATGTAGAAATTACAGCAGTGTTTATACATGGTGCCCCCATTTCAGGGCACCATAATGTTTGGGTAAGAACATCGACTTCTCCAACTTTATAGTTCCTCTGTCCGTCTCTTCCCCTCCCCCTTCCCAGATCTCCCTCTATCTTCCTGTCTCCACCTATATCCTTCCTTTGTCCCACCCCGCTGACATCAGTCTGAAGAAGGGTCTCGACCCGAAACGTCACCCATTCCTTATCTCCTGAGATGCTGCCTGACCTGCTGAGTTACTCCAGCATTTTGTGAATAAATACTTGGGACACAGCAATGTCATGTTGATGAAAGTAGTCATGTTTAATATTTTGTTGCATATCCTTTGCATGCAATGACTGCTTGAAGTCTGTGATTCATGGACATCACCAGTTGCTGGGTGTCTTCTCTGGTGATGCTCTGCCAGGCCTGTATCGCAGCCATCTTTAGCTTATTCCTGTTTTGGGGGCTAGTTCCCTTCAGTTTTCTCTTCAGCATATAAAAGGCATGCTCAATTGGGTTCAGATCGGGTGATTGGCTTGGCCACTCAAGAATTTACCATTTTATAGCTTTGAAAAACTTTTTTGTTGCTTTAGCAGCATGTTTGGGATCATTTGTCTTGCTGTAGAATGAACCGCCAGCCAATGAGTTTTGAGGCATTTGTTTGAACTTGAGCACATAGGATGTGTCTACACACTTCAGAATTCATTATGCTCCTACCATCAGCAGTTGTACCATCAATGAAGATAAGTGAGCCAGTACCTTCAGCAGCCATACATGCCCAGGCCATAACACCCCCACCACTGTATTTCACAGATGAGGTATGCTTTGGATCTTGGGCAGTTCCTTCTCTCCTCCATACTTTGTTCTTGCCATCACTCTGATATAAGCTAATCTTCGTCTCATCTGTCCACAAGACCTTTTTCCAGAACTGTGGTTGCTCTGTTAAGTACTTGGCAAACTACGAGGCCATCCTATTTATGATGTATGAGCTCAGGTTCTTTTCTGTGCCAACTGCCGACTTGAAATAAGGGCCGAAATGACCATTAATAAAGTTGTTAGAACATTCCAGTTAATAGCGTTTCAAGGCATTTTTATTTCTGTTCAAGATATCTTCTGCGGACAGTGGTCATTGACAAATCCACACCTGACTCCTGAAGAGTGTTTCTGATCTGTCAGACAGGTGTTTGGTGTTTTATTCTTTACTATAGAGAGAATTCTTCTGTCAACAGTTGTGGAGATCTTCCTTGGCCTGCCAATCCCTTTGCGATTAGTAAGCACACCAGTGCTCACTTTCTTTTTAATGATGTTCCAAACAGTTGATTTTGGTAAGCCTAACGTTTGGCTAATGTCTCTAACAATTTTATTCTTGTTTCTCAGTCTTTCACTGGCACAACTTTGGTCCTCATGTTGATAAACAGCAATAAAAGTTTCCAAATGTGATGGAAAGACTGGAGGAAAGACTAGGTGCTGAGAGCTCTCTTATACCTGCATTAAGGAGGCAATTAAACACACCTGAGCAATTACAAACACCTGTGAAGCCATGTGTCCCAAACATGGTGCCCTGAAATGGGGGGACTATGTATAAACACAGCTGTAATTTCTATATGGTGAAACCAAAATGTATAAAAATGGCCTTTAATAAAATCTGACAATGTGCACTTTAACCACATGATTTTTTTCTATTACAAATCTCAAATTGTGGAGTACAGAGGCAAATAAGTAAATGATGGGTCTTTGTCCCAAACATTATGGAGGGCACTGTATATGGATATGCAGGAAATGATGTGAATTATGTGAGATAAGAGTTGGTCGGCACAAAGTTTGCCACAGATATTGGGTGCCAATGGCCTAAAAAAACAAGCCATGCTAGATTTAAGCCCTGGCCAACCCCAATTTAGAAAGACTTTACTACAGAGCACGTTACCAGGCTTGAGGGATAGTTGTGGGAAAGCACGACTGTTCTCCTTGGAACAAGAATGTTAGGGTTGTGTCAGATTACAAAAACACACAGGATGAGGGACTGCGCCTGACTGCCCTTTCAAAGAACCATCACAGCCATGAATGATCTGCTTCAGTTTTGCAAGTTTATGAATTCCACAAAAAATGAATTTTGAGTTCATGTTGAGGACCAATTTTTGAACTGGAGAATGTGCAAACTGTTTAAAATGCTTAGCAAGTGTTACTTTGGTTAAAGCATTCAAAAGACTCTTTCAAAATGTTCCATAGCATTTCTTTTTTCGAGGAGTTTAAAAAAGGAGACTGCTTATGCTAAATGGACAAAAATACTCTGGGTCCTTGGCCCGAACATTACATTGATTTTCAAAGTCTACAGAGAGACTTGGGCCTTTTGGAAGGGTGGGCTGAAAGATGGCAGATGGAGTTTAATGCTGATAAGTGGGAGGTGCTGCGTTTTGGTAGGACAAATCAAAATAGGACGTACAGGGTAAATGGTAGGGAATTGAGGAATGCAGTGGAACAGAGGGATCTGGGAATAACTGTGCATTGTTCCCTGAAGGTGGAATCTCATGTGGATAGGGTGGTGAAGAAGGCGTTTGGTATGCTTGCCTTTATAAATCAGAGCATCGAGTATAGAAGTTGGGATGTAATGTTGAAATTGTACAGGGCATTGGTGAGGCCGAATCTGGAGTATGGTGTGCAGTTCTGGTCGCCAAATTATAGGAAGGATGTCGACAAAATGGAGAGGGTACAGAGGAGATTTACTAGAATGTTGCCTGGGTTTCAGCACTTAGGCTACAGAGAGAGGTTGAATAGGTTGGGTCTTTATTCTTTGGAGCGTAGAAGGTTGAGGGGGGACTTGATAGAGGTTTAAAAAATTTTGAGAGGGACGGACAGAGTTGACGTGGGTAGGCTTTTCCCTTTGAGAGTGGGGAAGATTCCAACAAGGGGACATAGCTTCAGAATTGAGGGACAAAGGTTTAGGGGTAACATGAGGGGGAACTTCTTTACTCAGAGGGTTGTGGCTGTATGGAATGGGCTTCCGGTGGAAGTGGTGGAGGCTGGCTCGATTTTATTATTTAAGAGTAAATTGGATAGGTATATGGATAGGAGGGGATTGGAGGGTTATGGTCTGAGTGCAGGTAAATGAGACTAGGTCAGAGAGAATGGTCGGCGTGGACTGGTAGGGCCGGACAGGCCTGTTTCCATGCTGTAGTTGTTATATGTTATATGTTATTGGCATTTAGTTCTTGTTGAATACATCCCAGCACCGAAAGTTGTAATTTTTAATTTCTCCCACTGGGTGGTGTTGAGAAAGTCCAAATTATAACAGCACTTATCTTGAAAACAAAGTCACAGGGTTGAGGATGGAAGAAACAGAGAGACATTGCTTCCATTCCTATTCATGATGAATCAGCTCAGGTTCTTTTCTGTGCCAACTTCCAACTTGAAATAAGGCCAGAAATGACCATTAATAAAGTTGCTAGAACATTCCATTTAATAGCTCTTGGAGTCTGGTGGTAGGTTTCAAGGTTTCTTTATTCACATTTTACAGTTGTTACATGTCCAGAGAAGCAGAGACAAATCCTACATTATGCATATAAGCGTCCAGGCTCATTTTAACCACACACCTATTTAACTTATTCAGACACAGCCCAAAATGTCACCTATCCATAGGGGCTGCCTGATCAGCAAGTTATTCCAGCACTTTGTATAAGAAAATAACTGCAGATGCTGGTACAAATCGAAGGTATTTATTCACAAAGTGTTGGAGTAACTCAGCAGGTCAGGCAGCATCTCAGGAGAGAAGGAATGGGCGACGTTTCGGGTCGAGATCCTTCTTCAGACACTCAAGCACTTTTTTTTTTTTTTTTTGCAGACCAGCATCTGGAGTTCCTTGTATCCACACTTATCTGACTCTCTCTCTCTCTCTCTACCCTAAAACCACTCCCGGATCATGTTTCTTTCTTATTGGTCCTGGTCTAAGTGGGTCGGTGGCTTTGATATTGCCATTGCCAAGTCTACCACCATCAACATACTGGGGGTTACCAGTTACCTGAAACTCAACTGGACCAGTCATATAAATCTCTTAGCTACAAGGGCAGAGGCTGGGTATCTCCTGACACAGCAAAGTGCAGGTCCGGAAGGTGATGGAAAGAATGAATGTAAAGAGGATGGCCTGGATAGGGCGGATGTGGAGAGGATGTTTCCACGAGTGGGAAAGTCTAGGACTAGAGGTCATAGCCTCAGAATAAAAGGACGTACCTTTAGAAAGGAGATGAGAAGGAATTTCTTTAATCAGAGGCGGTGAAACTGTGCGGAGGCCAAATCAATACATATGTTTAAGGTGGAGATTGACAGATTTTTTGATTAGTGCGGGTGTCAGGGGTTATGGGGAGAAGGCAGGAGAATGGGGTTGAGAGGGAGAGATAGATCAGCCGTGATTGAATGGCGGAGTAGACTTGATGGGCCGTATGGCCTGTTTCTGCTCCTAGAACTTATGAACATGAATACCCTCCATTTGCCTGACTGAGTGCAGTTTCCACAACACTCAAGAATCTCCACACCATCCACGTGAAAGAAGCAACCTCTTGATCAGCACACCATTAATCATCCTAAACTTTCATAACTTCTGAGAATAGTAGGCACTGGTGGCAGTGCAGTTACCCAATCAGGATACTTTGAGAGAATTCAACCAACAAGGTGGCCAGAGGCAGCAGATGCAACATCATCTGTAGTTATACCACCAAACCACACACCACCTTGATTTGAAACATATTATTGGTCTTTGATGCTGCCGCTTCTGAATTCTGGAATTCCCTCCTCAAAAGGGCGGCACAGTGGCGCAGCGGTAGAGTTGCTGCCGTACAGCGAATACAGCGACGGAGACCCGGGTTCGATCCCGACCCCTTGTATGTTCTCCCCGTGACCGGCGTGGGTTTTCTCCAAGATCTTCGGTTTCCTCCCACACTCCAAAGACGTACAGGTATGTAGGTTACTTGGCTTGGTAAATATTGTCCCTAGTGTGTGTGCAGGATAGTGTTAATATCCAGGGATCGCTGGTCGGCACGGACCCGGTGGGCCGAAGGGCCTGTTTCTGCGCTGTATCTGTAAACTAAACTAAAAAGCACCATAGGAATACCTTCACAGGAATGACTGCAGTGGTTCAGACAGCAGCACGTCATACTTCCCCCAAGGACAATTAGGGATGGGCAATAAATACTGGTCTTGTCAGTGATGCCCACACCCCAGAAAATGAATAAATTAAAAAACATTTGGATGCACAATCATTTCCAGCTGTAAATTTATAATAGCTTTTGTTTGCTGACTGCTTCACCCCTCTTGAACCTGCATGTATCATTGAATGGTATCTTATCATGAAGTATTTATTCATTATTAATGGTTCTGTGAGATCGCAATGGTCTCAGGAATAAAGAAAGTTACCTCTCGCTCACTTCACCGTTGCAAAATAGCCAGGAGCGAGCCTGCAGACAAAGCAACTTTGTAAATGTGCTTTTGCATTAACACTACTCAGATCAGCACATCTTATTTTGCTGAGAAAAGCCCCAAAGCTCCTCAATTATTTTTTTCAAAGATTATATATTTTTTCATCTCTCAAGATTTTTTCATCTCTCTTTCTCCCCTCCCCTCCCCCTACAGACTGAAGAAGGGTCTCAACTTGAAACGTCACCTATCCATGTTCTCCAGAGATGCTGCCTGACCCGTTGAGTTACTCCAGCACTGTGCATTAATTAAGCAGCATCTGCAGTTTCTTGTTTTTACTGTAGACCAATAGGTTGTTCAAAAGAAGAATAAAGTCTGAATGCAATAATGAAGGAAAGGTTACAGCTCCTCCATTATTTGTTTAGTAGTTTGCTAACATGATTACAAATCACCTACGGTAGGAAACAAAAGGTAATGCTTTCCTGAAAGTTAGTGACAGCTTTGTTTAAATAATTGACCATCTTCAGTACCCCTATAACTCTGTTACTTCTAACACCGATGAGCCAAACCCATCAAACGTCACCTCACTAGGCTTTGGCCTGCCCCTCCTCTCATCCAGTTTTTTTCTCCCCCACCACAATCAGTCTGAAGAAGGGACTTGACCCAAAACATCACCCATTCATATTGTCCAGAAATGCTGTCTAACCTACTTACTCCAGTATTTTCTTAATCACCTGTTCAGTTCAGTTCTAGTTTATTTCCTACACATTTAGTAGTGCCACAGGTCAGCGAAAACCTTTGGCTCTGATGTTTCTGTTGGCTCTGATATTTCAAAGCCAGTTTAAAGTTTGTTATAGCAAATAGTCTCCCATCACATGGCTACTTTAAACAAGTCACGTCAAGTCAAGTCAATTTTATTTGTATAGCACATTTAAAAACAACCCACGTTGACCAAAGTGCTGTACATTTGATTAGGTTCCAATAGAAAAGAAAAAAAATGAAAACATACAGTAGCACGCAAACAGTTCACAGCGCCTCCTCAATGAGCCTCAAACGCTAGGGAGTAGAAATAGGTTTTGAGCCTGGACTTAAAGGAGTCGATGGAGGGGGCAGTTCTGATGGGGAGAGGGATGCTGTTCCACAGTCTAGGAGCTGCAACCGCAAAAGAGCGTCACCCCTGAGTTTAAGCCTAGACCGCGGGATAGTGAATAGCCCCAAGTCGGCCGATCTGAGGGACCTGGAGTTAGAGAGGGGGGTTAGAAGATTTTTGATGTAGGGGGGGGGAGTGTCCATTTAGGGCTTTATACGTGAATAGGAGGAGCTTGAAGTTGATTCTGTACCGTAAAGGGAGCCAGTGGAGAGGCCAGAATCGGGGTGATGTGGTCCCTTTTACGGGTACCCGTCAGGAGTCTCGCTGCGGCGTTTTGGACCAGTTGCAGGCGGGACAGGGAAGATTGGCTGATCCCAGTGTATAGGGAGTTGCAGTAGTCTAGGCGGGAGGAAATGAAAGCGTGAATGATTTTTTCTGTGTCGTCGAATTGGAGGAAAGGTTTGATTTTAGCTATGGTTCGAAGTTGGAAGAAGCTGGCTTTTACCACAGCGTTGACTTGCTTATCAAATTTTAATGCAGAGTCAAATATCATGCCGAGGTTTTTGACATGCGGTTTGACTAGGCAGGATAGGCTTCCAAGACTGCCTGTTATCAATTTGATGGAGTCGGGGGGGCCGAATAGGATGACCTCAGACTTGCTCTCATTTAATTGGAGGAAGTTCTGTGCCATCCAACATTTTATGTCCTCAAGGCAGTGTGAGAGGCTGTTTAAATTTGACTGGTTGTTGGGTTTCAGGGGGAGGTAAAGCTGAGTGTCATCGGCATAGCAGTGGAAAGAAATGCCGTGCCTTTGAATGATTTGGCCAAGGGGGAGCATGTATAGAGAGAAGAGAATGGGGCCTAGGATGGAGCCTTGTGGAACTCCGCAGAAGCTAGCTGGAGCAGAGGAATAACTGCCTATGTTGATGGCGAAACTCCTATCTTTGAGGTACGAAGCGAACCAGCTCAGGGCAGTGCCATCAATGCCAACCGCGTACCGGAGACGGTCAATAAGGATGGTGTGGTCCACTGTATCGAACGCTGCGCTGAGGTCGAGAAGGAGCAGGATTGCACAGTCGCCGGTGTCGATGGCGAGAAGCAGGTCGTTGTGTACCTTCAACAAGGCAGACTCTGTGCTGTGGTGGGCTCTGAAACCTGACTGGAAACTTTCCAGGATGGTGTATTGGTGCAGGTAGGGCACTAATTGGTTTAGAATTGCCTTTTCAAGGACTTTTGACAGGAATGGCAGTTTGGAAATGGGTCTGTAGTTGCTAGGCAAGGTGGGGTCTAGGTTAGGTTTTTTCAGTAGGGGCTGGACCACCGCGTGCTTGAAACTGGTTGGAACAGTGCCAGTGGCCAGAGAACTGTTGATAATAGAGAGGATGCTGGGACCGGCTATTGCAAACACACTTCATAATGAAGCTATATTACTTATCCAATATTTATAGCTTCTGTAAACCTATCTACTCTGGCTCTGAGTGATATAGTAAAACACTGACATTACCTGCAACTTAACACCCCTTTCATTTCTAACTTTTTCCAGTTCCGATTAAATGCCACCATTAATCAATTTTAACCTACTTAATATTCATGAAATTTATACATGCTATCATTTGCTATTTTAAAGGATCTATTTATCAAACAGTGGAAGATCTAAATTTGGATGGTATTAAAAAAAAATCTATTTCAATGATCAGAGATTAGTAATGCAGTTTTGATCCAGGTTCAGATAGTTGCATTTTGGTAGCTCACCCATTGTATCAATGATAGCAATGGGTGAGTTGCTAAAAAACTGGAAGATGGCTAGCGTTGTGCCTCTATTCAAGAAAAAGACTGGAAACTACAGGATGGTAAGCTTAAACTCAGTGGCAGGTAAGTTATTGGAGGGGATTCTGACAGACAGTATCTACATTCATTTGGAAAGGCAAGGGATAATTAGGGATAGTCAGCATGATTTTGGCCACCTGAAAATGTGTCTCAACGATTTAATTGATCCAGTTGAAGGGACAACCAAGAATATGGACGAAGGCAGTATGTAGGGGTCTAGACAGACTTCAGCAAGGAGTTTTACAAGGTGCTACTTAGTAGGCTGACTAGGTCACAAGGGATCCAAGATGACCGAGTCAATTGGATACAAAATTGGCTTGGAGGTAGGAGACAGACGATGGTGGCATGGGGTTGCTTTTCAAGCTGTGGATCTGCAACATCCGATGTGCCACAGGGATCAGTGCTGGGTCCACTGTTTGTTGTTATTTACTTGAATGATTTGGATGAAAATACAGATGGCATGGTTAGTAAGTTTGCTGAGAGCACTAGAATTGGTGGTAATATTAGACAGTGAAGATTAACTACAATTCTATCTGAATCTTGATCAACTGGACCATTGGGCCAAAGAATGGCAGATGGAGCTTAATTCAGATAAATGCAGGGGCGATACATTTTGGTAAGATAAACCAGGGTAGAGTCTACACTGAAATTGGCAAGGGCTTGGAAAAACATAAAGACCTAGGGGTGCAGGTACATAGTACCTTGAAAGTGGCAACGCGGGTGGAGAGGATGGTGAAGAAAGCATTTGGCATGCTTGCCTTCATCGGTCAGGACATTGAGTACAGGAGTTGGAATATCAAGTTACATCCATATTGACATTATTAAGGCACTCTAGTATTGTGGTCTTTCTCTGTGTCGACCACTACTTTTCTGAATCTCGCTTTCTCCATTGCAGGAGGAAAGTGAATTCCAAAATCCACTACAAATCTACAGAATCTCGTAAAAACAGCATTCCATTCTTTGATTTCTTCCATCTCAATCACATCGAGTCGTAAAGACCCAGAGCTACATAACATGAAAACAGACCCTTCGGCTCAACTTGTCCCACGTCACCCAGATATCCCAACATTTGATTTTACAAATTGAGAATTTTAATGTCCAAAATTCGGAATTTTACATCAAAATTCATAATATGGCGCGTAATGCAACTTTTCACCAAAAAAAAGTGTGCACGCCAAATGCGCGTAGCGCTACATTCACCTGTGAAAAATGACTATTATTTCCAACAGTCTGTAGTTCTTGGACTACATGTACAATGTCAGGCCTATCATGAGTATATTCTGCTATTTATAGAAAGGTTATTGAACAAAAATACTTTTTACAAAGAAAAAATTGTTTTGTTTTGTTTTCTCTATTTTGTTTTTTCCTTACCCAAAATGTATGATTAAGTTATGAAGAAAGTTTCATTTAAAACTGCGAGTCGAGGCCAGCGGCGCGGCGAGTCGAGGCTAGCGGCAAGATGAGGCGAGACCAGAGGCGAGTCGGGGCCAGCGGCGAGGGGAGGCCAGTGGTGAGGTGAGGCCGGGCCAGCGGCGAGGTGAGGCGAGGCCAGCGGCGCGGCGAGACGGGTTCAGCGGGGCCTAAGGCGAGACCGGGCCAGCGACCAGGCCAGGCGAGGCCAGGGCGAGGCGAGGGCAGGCCAGGGCGAGGCGAGGGCAGGCCAGGGGCGAGGCGAGGGCAGGCCGGGCCAGGCCGGGGCGAGGGCAGGCCGGGGCGAGGGCAGGCCAGCGACGAGGCGAGGGCAGGCCAGCGACGAGGCGAGGCCAGGCCAGCGACGAGGCGCGGGGCGGAGCAAGAGACAGGGCGAGCGGCGAGGCATGTGTTTCGCGGAAAAATGTGAGGTGAAATTGGAATGACGGAAATGAAATAAGAAAGCGGAAACTTTCCGCCAAATTCGAAAGGGTTGGGAGGTCTGCGTCACCCGGAACAAGCCCCACTTGCCTATAGCTGGCCCATACCCCCTCCCAATCCTTTCCATGCAATTACCCGTCAAAGTCTCTTTTAAATGTTGTCATTGTATCCGCCCCTGCTATGTCTTCTGGCTGCTCGGTCCATATACGCGCCACCACCTCTGCAAGAAAGTTGCCCCTCAGATCCCTCTGAAATTTTTCCTCTCTCATCTTAAACCTACGCCCTCCAGTTTAGGCTCCCCTACCCAGAGGAAAGGATTATGGCTATTCACTTCATCTATACCCCTCAGAATTTTGTATTCCTCTATAAGGTCACCCCTCATCCTCCTATGCTCCAGGGAAAACAATCCTGCACAAGAAAGTGCCTCCTTATAACTCAAATCCTCCAAACCAATTAACATCATCATAAATCTTTTTTTGCACCCTTTTTTATTTTAATTACATATTTCTTGGAGCAGGGCAATCAGAACCATACACAATACTCCAACACGGGACTCGTTCCGCTGGGTGATGTGGGACAAGTTGAGCCGAAGGGCCTGTTTTCATGTTATGTAGCTATGGGTCTCTATGACTCGATGTGATAGAGGTGGAAGAAATCAAAGAATGGAATGCAGTTTTTATGAGATTCTGTAGATTTGTAGTGGATTTTGGAATTCACTTTTCTCCTACAATGGAGAAAGTGAGATTCAGAAATGTAGTGATCGGCACAGAGAAAGACTATGTGATACTGACCCTAGTGAAAATTACTAGCAAAAGTAATGACATTGTCGGGTTCTAATCTCTCTCTTTCCTAAATGCTGTGCAAGGATCTTTGACCTGAAATGTCAACTTTGTTTTCTTTTAGCCTGATCGACTAAGCCTTCCCAGAATTTTCTGCTTTTATTTCGGATTTCTTGCATCTAGTTAATTTTTGATATTCATTACCTCTATGTCTCTCCGTTTCAACTGAATCTGGCTAGCTTCTTTTCCTTTCCATAAACTTCAGCACTCTCCTTAATCTTAGGCACATCCAAAGTAAGAATCACATCAAACATGCTCCTCCACCTTTGATATGTCGCCCGCCCATTATTTTAGAGATCCAACATTGTCAGCTGTGCCCTCAGCTGCTAAGACTTCAGCAGGAAAGGGTTTGGAGCTTCAACTGCAAATCCCCCCTTCAGCTGTTCTGCCCTTCTACCTCTATTACGTGGGTCGACCAGCGATCACACATACACTATTACTATCCTGAAGCCTGGGGCCAACTTAGAATTTACAGAAGCAAATTAACCTACAAACCTACAGGCCCTTTGGCCCACTGAGTCCAGGGCGACCAGCAATCCCTGCACACTAACACTATTCCAGACACACTGGGGACAATTTACAATGTTACCAAGCCAATTAGCCTACAAACCTGTATTTCTTTGGAATATGGGAGGAAATCAGATCCGCGGAGAAAACCCACGCAGTCACAGGGAGAACGTACAAACTCCCCTTAGACAGCAGCTGTAATCAGGATCGAACCCGATCTCTGTCGCTGTAAGCCAGCAACTTTACCGCTGAGCCACTGTGCATCTTATGTAGTGCAATGTTGAATAAGAAAATAACTGCAGATGCTGGTATAAATCGAAGGTATTTATTCACAAAATGCAGGTCAGGCAGCATCTCAGGAGAGAAGGAATGGGTGACGTTTCGGGTCGAGACCCTTCTTCGGACTGAACAATAACAACATTTATGCATCTCACATGCTTTATACTGTTAAAAGTAAGACAAAAGAGCAGAATTACGCCATTCAGCCCATTTCTGCCATGCGATCATGGCTAATCTATATTTCCCCCTCAACCCCATTCTCTTGCCCCCTCCCTGTAAACTTTGCGCCCTTACAAACAAGAACCTATCAATCTCTACTTTAAAAATACCCAGACTTTACCTCCACAGCCACCTGTGACAATGAATTCCCCAGATTTCATTGGAAATCCTCAGGCGTCTGGCTAACTCTAGTTAATGCAAGTCATCAGTTTTAGGTTTAACTCCACATAGGCACCAGAAAATAGGTTTAGGAGTAGGCCATTCGGCCCTTCGAGCCTGCACCGCCATTCAATATGATCATGGCTGATCATCCAGCTCAGTAACCTGTACCTGCCTTCTCTCCATACCCCCCTGATCCCTTTAGCCACAAGGGCCACATCTAACTTCTTCTTAAATATAGCCAATGAACTGGCCTCAACTACCTTCTGTGGCAGAGAATTCCACAGACTCACCACTCTGTGTGAAGAAATGTTTTCCCACCTCGGTCCTAAAAGACTTCCCCCCTTATCCTTAAGCTGTGACCCCTGGTTCTGGACTTCTCCAACATCGGGAACAATCTTCCCGCATCTAGCCTCTCCAACCCCTTAAGAATTTTATATGTTTCTATAAGATCCCCCCTCAGTCTTCTAAATTCCAGCGAGTATAAGCCTAGTCTATCCAGTCTTTCTTCATATGAAAGTCCTGCCATCCCAGGGATCAATCTGGCGAACCTTCTCTGTACTCCCTCTAAGGCTAGAATGTCTTTCCTCAGATTAGGAGACCAAAACTGTACACAATACTCCAGGTGCGGTCTCACCAAGGCCCTGTACAACTGCAGCAGAACCTCCCTGCTCCTATACTCAAATCCTCTTGCTAGGAATGCTAACATACCATTCGCTTTCTTCACTGCCTGCACCATGACACCCAGGTCACGTTGCATCTCCCCTTTTCCTAATTGGCCACCATTCAGGTAATACTCTGCTTTCCTGTTCTTGCCGCCAAAGTGGATAACCTCACATTTATCCACATTATATTGCATCCGCCATGCATTTGCCCACTCGCCTAATCTATCCAAGTCACTCTGCAGCCTCCTAGCATCCTCCTCGCAGCTAACACTGCCACCCAGCTTCGTGTCATCCGCAAACTTAGAGATGTTGCATTCAATTCCCTCGTCCAAATCATTAATATATATTGTAAATAACTGGGGTCCCAGCACTGAGCCTTGCGGTACCCCACTAGTCACTGCCTGCCATTCCGAAAAGGACCCGTTTATTCCTACTCTTTGCTTCCTGTCCGCCAACCAATTCTCTATCCACCTCAACACTGAACCCCCAATACCGTGTGCTTTAAGTTTGTACACCAATCTCCTATGTTGGGCCTTGTCGAAGGCCTTCTGAAAGTCCAGATATAACACATCGACTGGTTCTCCCTTATCCACTCTACTAGTTACATCCTCGAAAAATTCTATAAGATTCGTCAGGCATGATTTGCCTTTCATAAATCCATGCTGACTTTGTCCGATGATTTCACCACTTTCCAAATGTGATGCTACCACATCTTTAATAACTGACTCTAGCATTTTCCCCACTACCGATGTTAGGCTAACTGGTCTATAATTCCCCCGTTTTCTCTCTCCCTCCCTTTTAAAAAGTGGGGTTACATTAGCTACCCTCCAATCCTCAGGAACTACTCCAGAATCTAAAGAGTTTTGAAAAATTATCACTAATGCATCCACTATTTCCGGGGCTACTTCCTTAAGCACTCTGGGATGCAGCCTTTCATTTAAATGATGATCTTTCATTTAAACATATTAAGACTTAAAACATATTATACCATTTCTCTCAACATTTGATCCCTGACCATGAGAACATCCAATATTTTCAGCTTTAGTACAATGCCAATGATTTAAATTTAGAATAGTTGCCACGGATGTGAATGAAAGTGTTGCAAGATGTAGAAAAAATATCTTACAAGTTTATAGCACACAAAAACAAATTGTGATCATGTATGACAACATAACGTAAGATTCATGTAATAGTATGAACGTCTGCTCTAGGCCCGATGGTGTTGATACAAAAACTGTGGCCTGATTGTGGAACCCTTGCCTCCCAGCTCACATCCTTCATACTGTACACTTTGGCCATCAATACATTTTTTCCTTCAACTTCACAGTAACCACGTTTAGTATAGTTTAGAGATACATTTAGTTCAGAGATAATTGTGATGGTATTAAAAGTAACACAAGCAAATTTGTAGATGACACAAAGCTGGGTGGCAGTGTGAACTGTGAAGAGGATGCTAGGTGGTTGCAGGATGATTTGGACAGGTTGAGGGAGTGGGCAGATGCAGTATAATGTAGATAAATGCGAGGGTTTTCTACAGGTGCTCCGGTTTCCTCCCATATTCCAAAGACGTGGAAGTTCATGGGTTAATAGGCTTCTGTAAATTGTCCCTGGTGCGTAGGATAAAACTAGTGTGCGGGTGATTGTTGGCCGATGCAGACTTGGTGGGCCGAAGGGCCCGTTTCTACACTGCATCTCTAAACTAATCATGTTTAGGCGAATGTAGTTAAAAATCTTTCACAATACTGAATTCCAAGTCAGAAACAAAAAGGTATAATGAAGTACGTGTCTAGTGTGGGCAGAGTGAGAGAACGCCCACAGGCAACCTCTCTTCTTGGTCTTGAGGCAGATTTATAATGCAAACAAATCACTATACCCGTCACTAACAGCTTTTCCTATAACATAACACTGAAGAAAATCTCAAGGAATACATTGGAACTTACCATAGGTATGAAATGTTCTCCTTTGCTCCTCAAACCTGAAGTCATTAATGTGGGCAGGTTCAGCAAATCCAGAGAGCATGTTTCTGGGGGCAGCCATCTGCTGTGTCCGGTAAGGGTTCACTGGACCAAACTGAAACAATATTATGTACATGTGATTAATTATCCAGACTCCACATTGCACTTTATTGGAATTACAGATCAGTGACTACAATAATTCCAATAACAAGCCATGCCTAATTTGAAAATAGGAAGCATAGTTTTTATTCAATAATTATACTGAAATATTTATGTTGAAATACACAGTGAACACGATCCATTTGTCCAAAAACCATTTAGTTAAAATGTATTTATTTGGGTGGACAATATTGAATAAAAAATAAACATGCCTGTCAGAATTTTCCAGCATCATGTGAAGCAATAAATTACCCTTTGACTCCAGAACTATTTTAGATACATCGGTATCAAATGCTTCAGTCTAGTTACAAAATAATCACATAATACAGTGGTTAACAATATTGCCAATGATTCCTCTCAAGCAGAACCTCAAGACTAAGAATAGAATGGACACAGAAAATAAATTAAGTTCATAAGATTTAGGAGCAGAGGTAGGCCATTTGGCCCATCAAGTCTACTCTGCCATTCGATTAAGGAATTAACCAAGTGACCCTTCTCTAAAATGTCACCAGAATAAGCTTATCCTCCTTAAATATTGGTGGCCAAAGTTCTATGCAGTACCCTAGGTACAATCTCTACGATGCTCAATACAGTTGTACCGAGATTTATTTTGCTTGAACTCCATCACCTTTGCAATAAAGGTAATATATTCCTTTATTTGTCCCACACCGGGGAAATTTACAAGGTGAACACTCGACTGCCTTGCTAAATACTAGCTGCATGTAAACTTTCTATATTTCCCGTTCATGGACCCTAGACCCACAGCATTTTATCCTCAGGTCCTACTTGTCTGTCTATCCTCTTCTTTGAAGTGCTACAAAGCCAAGAGACATTGGGGAGTGCATGAATGTGGTATTGAGGCCGAGATAGGATGAATCGTGGCAATGAATGGCAAAGTATAGAAGATGAAGCAAGGAACTGCAGACACTGGTTTACGAAAAGGACACAAAGTGCTGGAGTAACTTAGCGGGTCAGGCAACATCTCTGGAAAACATGTTTAGGTGACATTTCAAGTCAGGACCCTTTTATAGACTGAAGTATGTTGTTCGAGGGGCTGACCGATATTTCTTGTCTTCAAATCTTATTTTCCTATCCAAGTGGATAACCTCCACTGGGCACGGTCTTTCCGCCCTGCTAATAACTTACTTTTTTTTTACCCATCCTTTGTCAACAGCACAGATGGCTACAACACACTCGACCTCTTCATCAATGTTGTAGAATTTGGTAAACCTACACAATGCAGGCTAGAACAGCTGCAAAAACTTGAAACCAAAGTGAGAGGGAGAGAGAGGGAAAGAGAGGGAGGGAGAGAGAGAACTACAGGGGGCGGACCTCAGTGGGGGTCTCTCTACAAGGGAGTCGTTCCCCTTTACATCGGGGACCTGGGGTGGAGAGTGTTGCACAGAGCGGTGGCGTGTAATAAACTTTTGAGTCGGTTCATGGGCTCGTCGGCCGCCTATATTTTCTGCGGTGAGGAAGAGACCGTGTTCCACGTGTATATGGAGTGTGAGAGGTTACTGCCCCTGTGCCAATATCTGAAGGGGTTGTTCCTCAAGTTTTGGTTACACTTTAGTCCTACGATTCTAGTGTTTGGACACAAGGTAGGGAGTGGGGAGGGTCGTTCGGGGGGGGGTGGGACCTCCCTGTCGGTTTGCTCTTGGGCCTGGCCAAGATGGCCATTCGCGGGTCCAGGCAGCGGGCGGTCGATGGTCTTGCCAGAGTCGGCTGCCTCCCCCTCTTCCGGGCCTACGTCCGTGCGCGCGTGTCCCTAGAGAGGGAACACGCGGTGTCCACGGGGACTCTGGAGGCCGTCCGTGGGCACTGGTCACCACGGGGGGTTGAGAGCATTGTAAATAATGAAGGCAACATTGTATTATAATGATTACTTGATGTTTTGTAACCTCTGAATGTGGTTTTGATGTGATGTATCATGTGTTTGTGCTGAATAAAGTCTTTGAAAAGGGGGAAGAAGAAAAAAAGGAAAAAAAAGAGAGAACTACAGATGCTGGAATCTTGAGCAATGCACAAAGTGCTGGAGAAACAGAGGGCCAGGCAGCAATTGTCGGAGGGAAATGGATAGGCTACGCTTTCGGAAGACGTGTCACAATCAGAAATGTAGATTGTCCATTCCCTCCATAGATGCTGCACACCTGAATATAATTCCACGCCAGCTGAGTACCTCCAGCACTTTGTGTTTATAATCAAAGAAAGAAAGACGGAAAAGTCAGAGCTTGACCGTGAAGGAATATGGCTACAAGGTTAACGCTCATCCAGAGAGTTGTGAATTTGTGGAATTCTCTGCCACAGAAGGCAGTGGAGGCCAATTCACTGGATGAATTTTAAAAGAGAGTTAGATAGAACTCTAGGGGCTAGTGGAATCAAGAGATGTGGGGGGGAAGGCAGGCACGGGTTACTGATTGTGGATGATCCACCATGATCACAATGAATGGTGGTGCTGGCTCGAAGGGACCAAATGGCCTCTTCCTGCACCTATTTTATATGTTTCTATAAAAGGAGTTGAGGCGTTGGGTAAATCAACCAATGGTCAATGGTTCTTTATTAGCACATGTACCGAGGTGGAGTGAAATTCTCATTTTGCATATAGTTCAGTAAATGATTACCATGACCATAGTGAATGGCGATTCTGGGTTGATGGCCAAGTGGCCTACATTTCTGTGCCAGTTCTGCATTGCCCTCAATTCATGTATAAGGTATGTTTTTGCGTGTTGTCTGAATCTATGTGCCTGAGATGCTGCTGCAAGATTTTCATTTTACCTGTACCTCACCATACTTATGCGTATGACAATAAACTCGAGTTGACTTTAATTAAATGACCAGTTATTTCCTCTTTGATTATAAACGCTGACATCTTGCCGACAATATCCATTAACCTAACGTGCCTGCAGTTCCCTGCTTTCTGCCTTTCTCTATTTTTCAACACAGCCTCTTTTCCAATCTACTACTCTTATTCGAAGGCCATGCCTTCTGCTTCTGGGCCATCTCCGGAGAGGAAGAATCAACCTCAGTTTCCCCGTTGACTCTCATTCTTCTGAGTTCCAATGAATAGAGTCCCAATCTATTTCAGCTTTCCTTGTGGGACAATCCCTGTTTACCCAGTATTATGCTTGTTAATCATCATTTTACAATTAAAAAAACTCTTTTCTTAAATAGGGGGACGAAAATAATGATGAACTTTAGTCAAGTCAAGTTAAATTTATTTATAAAAGCACATTTAAAAACAACCCACGTTGACCAAAGCGCAGACTTTATCTGCTAAGGAGACTCAGGGCCTTTGGAGTGCAGAGGGCACTCCTAAGGACCTACAATACAGTGGTTGCATCGGCCATTTTCTATGGAGTGGTCTGCTGGAGCAGCAGCATCTTAGTGGCGGAAGGGAAGAGACTTGACAAGCTGGTCAGGAAGGCCAGCTCTGTCCTGGGTTGCCCCCTTGACTCAGTGCAAGTGGTGGGAGAGAGGAGGATGATAGCAAAGCTAACATCGCTGCTGGACAACGACTCCCACCCCATGCAGGACACTCTCACTGCACTGAGTAGCTCCTTCAGTGAGACTCCTTCACCCCAAGTGCGTGAAGGAGAGATATAGGAGGTCCTTCCTTCCCGCTGCTGTGAGACTGCACAACCAGCACTGCTCCCAGCAGACCAGTCAACAATAACAGCTAAGAACACACAGAAAACTGATGACAACGTATGTATCTTTTATTTATAATGAATGATCTCTTGCTATCCACTTTGCTGCTGTAACACTGTAAATTTCCCCGGTGAGGGACGAATAAAGGAATATATTATTATTATTATTACATCAGAGCAGGTACTAAAAACACAATAAGAAACAGACATCACAGCATACAGGCACAAAAACAGTTCAAAGGGAGCAGCACAAAACAAAAATCAGCCCCATCAGAAGACTTCAAAACGCTAAAGAATAGAAGTATGTTTTGAGCCTGGACTTAAAAGAGCCGATGGAGGGGGCAGATCTGATAGGGAGGGGGATGCTGTTCCACAGTCTAGGAGCTGCAACCGCAAAAGCGCAGTCACCCCTGAGCTTAAGCCTAGACCGCGGGACAGCCAGTAGCCCCAAGTCAGCTGACCCGAGGGACCTGGAGGAAGAGTGAGGGGTTAGAAGGTTTTTGATATGGGGGGGGGGGGGCAAGCCCGTTTAGGGCTTTATAGACAAACAAGAGAATCTTGAAATCGATTCTGAACCGTACTGGCAGCCAGTGTAGAGAGGCCAGAATAGGGGTAATATGGTCCCTCCTTCGGGTACCTGTAAGGAGCTTTGCTGCGGCGTTCTGGACCAATTGCAGGCGGGACAGGGATGGCTGACTGATCCCAGTGTACATGGAGTTGCAGTAGTCCAAGCGAGAGGATATAAAGGCGTGGATGACTTTCTCCAAATCTTTGAATGAGAGGAATGGCTTGATTTTAGATATGGTGCAAAGCTGGAAGAAACTGGCTTTTACCACTGAATTTACTTGCTTGTCAAACCTAAAGGCAGAATCAAATATCACACCAAGGTTTTTGACATGAGGTTTAATGAGGGTGGATAGATTACCAAGGCTGTTGGTTATCACTTTGATGGAGTCAGGGGGGGGGTAAATAGGATGACTTCAGACTTGTTCTCATTCAGCTGTAGGAAGTTCTGTGCCATCCAACATTTTATGTCCTCAAGGCAGTTCATGAGACTGATTAGATTGGACCGGTTGTTTGGTTTCAGGGGGAGATAACAGGACTTTACACGGTACACAGATTGCAATTATGCTGGTGTGGCAAATCAGCCTCTAAAAGCTGTTGTCAAGATGCTCAGAATCCAGCACCCAAGATCTAGTTGTCATATATATAGAAAACCGGCACCTGAGATTAGCTGTCATGTACAGCACCTGAGATTAGCTGTCATGTACAGCACCTGAGATCTACTTGTCACATACAGCACCTGAGATTAGCTGTCATGTACAGCACCTGAGATCTACCCGTCACATACAGCACCTGCAATTTGCTGTCATATACATCACCTGAGATTAGCTGTCTTATACAGCACCCGAGATTAGCTGTCATATACAGCACCTGAGATTAGCTGTCATATACAGCACCTGAGATTAGCTGTCATATACAGCACCTGAGGTTAGCTGTCATATACAGCACCTGAGGTTAGCTGTCATATATAGCACCTGAGATTAGCTGTCATATACAACACCTGAGATTAGCTGTCATGCACAGCACCCGAGATCTACCGTCATATACAGCATCTGGGATTAGTTGTCATATACAGCACCTGAGATTTACCTGTCACATACAGCACCTGCAATTAGCTGTCATATACAGCACCTGAGATTAGCTGTCATATACAGCACCTGAGATCTACCGGTCATATGCAACACCTGCGATTAGCTGTCATATACAACACCTGCTATTAGCTGTCATATACAACACCCGAGATCTACCTGTCATATACAGCACCCCCGGGGAACGAAGGCTGAAGAGGGCCAAGCGTGGAGAGGAATATCGGGTCGCGGGGCGACCAAAATGGAAGAGAAGACGGCTGCAGCGGGCCTTTGTGGCCAGCTGCAGCTGGGAATGTAAAAAGGCACCAAAATGGTGCCTCTTGCATATGGACTCGGTGGGCTGCTCTGTGCATACTGCACTAACTGGGGCGATTGTGTTAATGTACGGGGATAGTCTTGCAGATCTGTATGTAAAAAATGTATTTCACTATACCTGGTAGAGGTGACAATAAATAAACCATTGACCCGAAGTCTAACTGTCATATACAGCACCTGAGATTAGCTGTCATATACTGCACCTGAGATTAGCTGTCATATACTGCACCCGAGATCTAGCTGTCATATACAGCCAGCAGCATGCAGACCTCAGATAATTGGACCCAAGGGTCACATAAAAAGCCCTTGTAGGATGATTCATTTTTCTGTATTACCGTAACTCCACGTGGTAACGATCTGCATTCACCTGTCTTGCTTTTCGTGTTCTGTGTACTCCAAACCTATGCTGATCTACTCTGCATTTCACTCCTATTTAATCCCTCTTCTTTCTACGCCACTGTTTATATCAATGGTAATGTCTCTCTAAGTCCCTCAAGCAATTTGCTGCTCTTATCCTTGCTTCACCTCATCCTGTCAAATTAGTTTAAATTCTTCTCCACAACATTAACTCTGGTAATACAGATTGGAAAGACTGGGCTTGTATTCACTGGAATTTAGAAGGATGAGAGGAGATATTCTAGAAACGTATAAAATTATAAAAGGATTGGACAAGCTAGATGCAGGAAAAATGTTCCTAATGTTGGGGGAGTCCAGAACTAGAGGCCACAGTTTAGGAATAAAGGGGAGGCCATTTAAAACTGAGGTGAGAAAAAACTTTTTCACCCAGAGAGTTGCAAATTTGCGGAATTCTCTGCCACGGAATGCAGTGGAGGCCAATTCATTGGATGAATTTAAAAGAGAGTTAGATAGAGCTCTAGGGGCTAGTGGAATCAAGGGAAATGGAGAGAAGGCAGGCACAGGTTACCGATTGTGGATGATCAGCCATGATCACAATGAATGGCGGTGCTGGCTCAAAGGGCCGAATGGCCTCCTCCTGCACCTATTTTCTACTTTTCTATAAGTTTCTAATACCAGAGATATCCCTCACATATTTATTCCACACTCAATATTAATTCAACATTTAAGACCACATTTTTCAGGCTTACTTATTCAATGCCTACACACAACACAACCAAAAAGTTGTTTTTATCACCATCAGTTCCTCAAGAAAAACATAGATAGATTTCCCCAGTGCCCCAGCAGAATGTTCTTTTATATACACAATTCACTCTCACTCTAACATGATTCAATCACAGAGCTCAAGATTATTTTCCTAGCACTATGGACCAGTTTCATTTTGAGTTAACTCTACAAAGACTTGTATGACCTCAATCTTCATTTCAAAATTACCCAAAGCAAACATCTCTTGATGTACTAAAAAACAATACAAGCACCTAAAGCAAACTACAAACACTGGAATGTTTTGTTGTTTCTGATCATGAAGAACAAAAAGAAATCTATAAATAAAAAAACAATTGAATTGAGCCAGCATGTTGCGCTAATTCTCATTGATTCTGTGAACTCCAGGGGTGAAAATACACGCCTTGTGTTAATGCTGCTTTTTTTTCTCCTCAGAATTGTACTTTTTGCCTTAGATTTTCTCCCTTATGAATTGTTTTTTAAAAATAAACAAGCATCAACATTTGGCACAGACACAGTGGCCTGAAGGGCCTGTTCCCGCGCTGTACTGTTCTACATTCTTAAAGATAGGGGAGGTGGGGAGGCTGACCACGTCAGAGTGATGGATGAGGAGAAAGGAAAGCCTACAGCCAAAGGAATAGTGTTCAGAGAAAAGAATTAGGGGCCTGGAATGGCTTCAGAGATCAAGGGGGAAAAGATAAAACCACAAAAAAGATTAAAATAAATGAGAAACACTAGTCATGATCCCTAGGGAGCTAACCTAATTCAGCAAGGCTAGGGGTTATAATCATGTTATGTAAGGGACTGGATGTAGGCTGCAGAGCTTTTGAAGTTTAGTAAATAATGAGCAATGGGAACTGATCTGAAAATTTAAATTTAATGTAGAAATCCTATTGATGGAATGCTTTATAAAATGGACTCAGATGCCCAACAATGCATTAATGTTTAATATATCAATAAAGGATTGTAGAACCCAGACATCCTACCTCTGGTGCAAACATTGTTTCATACGATGGGTTGAACATGACTTCCTTCTGAAGTGGGTCAAGGTGAACTCCTGTCTCCACATCTTCCTGGACAAGGAAACAGAATTCAAAATGGTTCAGCACAATTGGAGCATAAATGTTTACCATATAAAGCTATAATCTTAAACACACAAAGGAGATAAAGATGGGAAATCAACTTCTCCACCTCACAAGTTTGACTCAACTTCTGTGAGGATTCTTCAATTAAAAGGCAGACCAACCTACATCAGACATTAACCAGAGTACCACTGAAGACATCAGCAGCAAAAGTAAGCAATTGCTTTAATTCAGAGACAATTATCGCAGTGAATTTGTACCAGCATCTGCAGTGAAATAGGCTGGTCATCCCCTCAAGTATGGACTGATGGTTTTCACCGTGTTAGACTGTTAAGTTAATCTAACCCCACAAATATTCACTATCACACATTTACCCCTATAATGGATTCTGGACCTATTAACAATGGTTTACATCAGATAATTACATAGAAATCTTCCTCATTGTGTAATTTAGCTTAATGGGCAGCATTTTTATCCCAGCATGATATCAAATCATGTTACATAGTAAAACACAAAATCTACAGGAGCACTTAAAAGCAGAAATGAGGGATTGTAGAGTTTCTAGGACCAAAGGCTAGTCTGTTCTGTCAGGTACTGTACAAGTAAATTAACTTTTGTCTCTACACAAAAAATACCAAGAGTTTTTCCCCAGACGTATTTGTCAAAATTTAGTACTAAATTTATGGTCAAATTATCATGCACAAATGGTCTTCTGCTATCGTGGTGACAAACTCAAAAGAAATTTATTGGTGGCTAATTCCAGCAGTGGAATTGTACAGGTAACCCCCGAATTGCAGGGGATGAGGGGGGGGGGGGGGGGTCTAGAAAAAAAAATGCCACAGTACGATCTTGAGTAACACAGAGCCAATCATCTGCATGCACTTTAAGAATTGCAATGCATTGAAAAAAGATTACGTCAATTTATTTACTTTTTTCTTTTACCCACAAAATTTCCATGGGAGCGAATAATGTTCGGTACCTCAAATTTTGGGGTAGCCATTTGCGGATCATTGACTTACAAATTCGAAGGAGATAGTGGAGTTGGATTGGACACACCCTCAGAAAACCTGCCACAATCATCACCCGGCAAGCCCTGAAATGGAACCCCCAAGGAAAAAGGAAAAGAGGTCACCCCAGGAACAGCTGGAGAAGAGGTGTCCATGCAGAAATGTCTGGGAGTGGGCTCAACTGGGGAGATCTCGAAAGAACCGCCAACAACTGAGTGAGGTGGAGGACATTTGACAATAGGCAGAGTAGGTCATTCGGCCCTTCGTGCCAGCACGCTGATCATTCTCAATCAGTACCCCGTTCCTGCCTTCTCCCCATACCCCCTGACTCTGCTATCCTTAAGAGCTCTATCTAGCTCTCTTGAATGCATTCGGAGAACTGGCCTCCACTGCCTTCTGAGGCAGAGAATTCCACAGATTTACAACTCTCTGACTGAAAAAGTTTTTCCTCATCTCTTTGTTAATGGCCTAAGCTCCCTAGAGGAGCAAAGGGCTTAAGAAAGAAGCAGATTTGCAGATTCTGTAATGGTGAGTTTCTGTTATCCAAATGGCCAGGACATGGACGTTGTCGGCTTTACCCATCTAAATATTATGGCATCTCATTCACGCAGCCATCATCATTAAATTTAGGGCAGCACTGTGGAGCAGCGATAGAGTCACTGCCTTACAGACCCAGAGACCCAGGTTCGATCCTGATTACGGGTGCTGCCTGTATGGAGTTTGTGTGTTCTCTAGGTGAATAAATGGGTTTTCCCTAGGTGCTCTGGTTTCCTCCCACATTCCAAAGACATGCAGGTTTGTAGGTTAATTGGCTTCTGTAAATTGGCCCTAGTGTGTAGGATAGAACTAGTATGCTGGTGATCGATGGTTGATGCAGGTTCAGTGGACGGAAGGGTCTGATTCTATAAACTAAACTGAAATTGAAAAAATATATATATACACATCTATATATCTGTTATGGATCTGCTAAGCTGCTGCAATTAGTTCAGTTTAGTTTATTGTCACGTGTACCGAGGTACAGTGACAAGCTTTTGTTGTGGGCTAACCAGTCAGTGGAAGGGCAATACATGATTACAATTGAGCCATCAACAGTGTACAGAGTACAGATATATAAGGGAATAACGTTTAGTGCAAGGTAAAGCAAGTAAAGTCCGATCAGATCATCCGAGGGTCTCCAATGAAGTAGATAGTAGTTCAGGACCACTCTCTAATTGTGGTAGGATGGTTCAGTTGCCTGATAACAGCTGGGAAGAAACTGTCCCCAAATCTGGAAGTGTGTCTTTTCACACTTCTGTACCCTTTTGCTCGATGGGAGAGGGGAGTGGCCAGGGTGCGACTCGTCCTTGATTATGCTGCTGGCCTTATCGAGGCAGTGTGAGATATAAATGGAGCCAATGGAAGGGAGGATGGCTCCACGAGTATCCTTATCCTCAATGATAGTGATGCCTCAATGACAACAGCAACCATTCCAACCAAATCATTAGCATTTATCACCTAAAAGAACAAAGTCAATCTGGAGATAGACACCAAAAAGCTGGAGTAACTCAGCGGGACAGGCAGCATCTCTGGAGAGAAGGAATGGGTGACGTTTCGGGTCGAGCCCCTTCTTCAGACAATCTGGACATGGGAATGTTACCACCTGCAAGTTCATCTATAAGTCTTACATCAGTCTACAATGGAAATATATCATCATAAATGTGTTGTAAGAAAATAACTGCAGATGCTGGTACAAATCAAAGGTATTTATTTCACAAAATGCTGGAGTAACTCAGCAGGTCAGGTAGCATCTCAGGAGAGAAGGAATGGGTGATGCTTCGGGTCAAGACCCTTCTTCAGACTGATCATAAATGTATTTATACTTTAGTTTGTCTGAATTATATTCTACATCAATCTATTGAAGGGTCTCGACCCGAAACGTTACCCATCCCTTCTCGCCAGAGATTCTGCCTGTACTGCTGTTACTCCAGCATTTTGTGTCTTTTGTCGATTAAAACCAGCATCTGCAGTTCCTTCAATAGTCAATAGTCGTTTATTTGTCACATAGACATAAATGTGTAGTGTATTGAAACATTACCCACAGTTCAACAATAAGACCAATAAGAATACCTACATTTATATTTTCTTATACAATACAATACAATACAATATATCTTTATTGTCATTGTACCCAGGGGTACAACGAGATTGGGAATGCGCCTCCCATACGATGCAATAATTTAAGTAATTTAGACAACAGCAACCCAACGAAACGAAACAATTGTAACAGTTTTAGACAGGGTAAAGTGCAAGTTGATCTATGCGTTGTGGCCATCCGGCTCAGCAGGACCGGTTCATAGCAGCTATGGCCCTGGGGATGAAGCTGTTCCTGAGTCTGGAGGTGCGGGCGTAGAAGGCCTTGTATCGTCTGCCCGATGGAAGGAGTTCGAACAGACTGTTGCAGGGGTGTGAAGAGTCTTTGTGGATGCTGGTGGCTTTTCGTGTGTTGTAGATGCCCTCCAAGTCTGGTAGCTGTGTTCCGATGGCCCTCTGAGCTCTATGGACTACCCGCTGTAGAGCTTTCCTTTCTGCCTCCATGCAGCTGAGGTACCACACAGGGATGCCATGCGTTAGGATGCTCTCTATGGTGCAGCGGTAGAAGGTCGTCAGCAGCTGTTGGGGTAGACCAGACTTTTTCAGTGTTCTTAAGTAGAACAGTCTTTGTTGTGCCTTCTTGACCAGCGCAGCAGTGTTATTGGACCATGTTAGGTCCTCCGAAATGTGAGTGCCCAGAAACTTGAAGCTGGACACTCTCTCCACACTGTCCCCGTTGATAGAGATCAGGGCATATTCCCCGTTATGTGACCTACGGAAGTTGATGATCAGCTCCTTGGTCTTGGTGGTATTTAGGGACAGGTTGTTATCCGAGCACCAGTCCACCAGGTTCTGCACCTCCGCTCTATAGTTTGTTTCATCCCCGTTGGTGATAAGCCCGATCACCGTTGTGTCGTCTGCAAACTTGACAATGGTGTTGGTGTCGAATGCAGGAACACAGTCGTGTGTGAAGAGGGAGTAGAGCATGGGGCTCAGAACACAGCCCTGTGATGTGCCGGTACTCAGGGTGATAGTGGAGGACAGGTGCGGGCCCATTCTTACTGCCTGCGGTCGTTCCAGCAGGAAGTCCAGGATCCAGTCACATAATGACGAGCTGAGGCCTAGCTGGTGGAGTTTGGTGATGAGCTTGGTGGGGATGACCGTGTTGAAGGCGGAGCTATAGTCTATGAATAGCATCCTCACGTACGTGCCCTGTCTCTCTAGGTGAGTCAGGACAGTGTGAAGAGCCAGAGAGATGGCGTCCTCTGTGGATCTATTTGCCCTGTATGCAAATTGATGTGGGTCCAGTGAGTCAGGGATGCTGGATTTGATGTGTGAGAGGACCAGCCTCTCAAAGCACTTCATGACTATCGGCGTTAGGGCAACCGGGCGGTAGTCATTCAGGTTGGAGATCTTTGCTTTTTTCGGCACCGGAACTATGATAGCCGACTTCAGGCACTTGGGGACCGTAGCCAGAGATAATGACAGGTTAAAGATCCTGGTGAATACCTCAGCCAGCTGTTCAGCACAGTCCTTCAGTACCCTTCCTTGAACTCCATCCGGTCCTGCAGCCTTGCGTGGGTTGACCCTTTGCAGAGCGCGTTGTACCTCCTGTGTGCTCAGTTGCAAGACCTGTCCCACCGCCTCGGCTGGGGTTCTTTCACTCAAGGTGGTTTTGCCAGTTTCAAAGCGGGCAAAGGTGTTAAGCTCGTTGGTCAGTGCCATATCGCTGTGGGGGCAGGCAGGGCTGCTCTTAATAATAATAATAATAATAATGCATTACATTTATATAGCGCATTTCATATACTCAAAGACGCTTTACAGGGATTTAGAGAACATAGGGAAGTGAATAAATAGATAAATAAGTAAACGAACAGAGAAAGGAGACAGAAGGTGAGGTGACCTTCAGTGGTTGAAGGCAGTACTGAACAGGTGAGACTTCAGTGATGTTTTGAATGTGGTGAGTGTGGAGGAGTCTCTGACGGTTTGGGGTAGTGAGTTCCATAGGGTGGGAGCAGCGATGGAGAAAGCCCTGTCCCCCCAGGATCTGAGTTTGGTCCGGATGTGGGTGGATAGGAGATTGGCAGCAGCAGAGCGGAGGGTGCAGGTGGGAGTGTGCCTGTGGAGGAGGTCGGTCAGGTAGGATGGGGCCAGGTTATGGAGGGCTTTGTAGGTCATGAGGAGGATTTTGTACTGGATTCTCTGGGGAATGGGGAGCCAGTGGAGTTTGTAAAGGACGGGGGTGATATGGTCACGGATCGGGGTGTGGGTGAGTAGACGGGCAGCGGAGTTTTGAATGTATTGAAGTTTACTGATGATTTTTGAGGGTGCGCCATAGAGGAGGCTGTTGCAGTAGTCCAGACGGGAGGTGATGAAGGCGTGGATGAGGGTTTCTGCAGCTGTGGAGGAGAGGGATGGACGGAGACGGGCAATGTTTTTGAGGTGGAAGAAGGCTGTCTTTGTGATGTGTTTGATGTGTTTGTCGAAGGAGAGGGTTTGATCAAAGATGATTCCAAGATTCCGGATGTGAGGGGAGGTGGATACTGGGAGACCATCAATATTGAGGATGAAGTTTTGGGTGGATTTGGTGAGCGTTTTTGGACCAATGATGATGATTTCAGATTTGTTGCAGTTGAGTTTGAGGAAATTTGATTGAAGCCAAGATTTTATTTCAGTGATGCAGTTTGTCAGTGTAGAGTGTGTGGTGGTGGAGATTGACTTGGTGGAGACGAGGAGCTGGATATCATCGGCGAAGCAGTGGAAGTTGAGACCATGACGGCGGATTAATTGACCAAGGGGGAACAGGTAGAGGATGAAGAGGAGGGGGCCAAGGACTGAGCCTTGGGGGACACCTTGGGGGAGGGGAGCGGTGGGGGATTTACAGTTGTTAATGGAGATGAACTGGTGCCTGTCAGAGAGGTAAGATTTGAACCAGGATAGGGCTGTGCCGGTGATGTTAAAGGAGGTTTCAAGTCAGGTGAGGAGAATGGAGTGATTTATGATGTCAAAGGCGGCGCTGAGGTCAAGTAGGATGAGGATGTTGAGGTTGCCAGCGTTGGAGGAGAGGAAAAGGTCGTTTGTGATTTTGAGGAGCGCAGTTTCAGTACAGTGGTTGGAGCGGAATCCGGATTGGAAAGTTTCATACAGGTTATTGGTAGCCAGTGATGTCCCTGACACCCTGCCACATGCTTCTGGTGTCCGTGGTGTTGAAGTGGTCTTCCACCCGTTGCCTATGGGTGTCTTTGGCCCTTTTAATACCTTTGTTCAGGTGTGATCTGGCAACACTGTATGCTGAAGTGTCACCAGATTTAAAGGCAATGTTGCGTGCCCTCAGCAGGTTCTGTACCTCCTTGTTCATCCAGGGTTTCCGGTTTGGGAACATCTTTATCTCCTTGTCCTCCGTGACATTCTCCACACAGCAGTTGATGTAGGAGAGCACAGTGGATGCGTATTCCTCCAAGTCTACCTCTGAACCGTAGGTGGCCTGTTGTGCAAACAGGTCCCAGTCGGTGCGATCAAAGCAGTCCTGGAGTTGTAGGGTGGCATCCTCGGGCCATATTTTGACCGTCTTTATTGTGGGTTTGGTCTTGCGGATGAGGGGTTTGTATGCGGGCAGTAGAAACAGTGAGAGGTGATCGGATTGTCCCAGGGGTGGGCAGGGGAGAGCTCTGTAGGCGTCCTTTACATTGGTGTACACCTTATCCAGTGTGTTTGAGCCCCTGGTAGGGCACTGCACATGCTGATGGAATTTGTGGAGCGAGGCTCGTAGGTCGACCTGATTGAAGTCCCCTGCAACAATGAAGGCACCGTTGGGGTGGGCATCCTGCTGCTTACTGATGGCCGAGTGTAGCTGTGCTAGTGCTAGGTTAGCATTAGCCTGTGGGGGAATGTATACGGCCATGATGATGACCACCGTAAACTCCCGCGGCCTACATTTGAGCAGTAAGTACTCCAGGTCTGGGGAGCAGTAGCTCTCTATTGCGGAGTGGTTGGTGCACCAGTCATTGGCCTGTTGTGCAAACAGAAGGAAGCCAATTAACCACTCAAGTCCACACATCAATAATATCATGGGTGATCTCTTTCTAGCATGAATCCCATACATTTGATCCCTCGTTTTCAGATGAATGGGTTTCCACTCAATCTCAGACTTCAAGGTTGCCCAAGCTACCAGTTACCAGTGAGGCTGCATCACCATTCCTCTCAGCTACACTGAGCAATCACACTTGTCGCCACTCACTCAGCCCCACCTCATTATACCTAATAACCATGAGGTTTGATATAAATATGGAAATTTAGTATTATATCAACTTGCCAAAAAGAAGCCCAGATTAATTCAAAGTGAAATAAATTGATTCAAAGAGCAGGAGGAGGCTATCCACATTTCAAGCCCATTCATCACTCAGTACATCATGACTGCTTCTAACGGGGTGTCCATCTCAGAATATTGTGTGCAGTTGTTATCTTCTTCCCAAAGATTTTATTTGCGTGCCATAGTAGGACGTTTGCCAGACAGATTCTCTGGATGTCTTATGGGGAAACATTAAGTTGGCTAGGTTTCTTTTCAGTAAAGTTAGAAGAATAAGAGGTCATCTGATTGAGATGTATAAAGTTCTGACAGTAGTGTAGGAAAATAACTGCAGATGCTGGTTCAAATTGAAGGTAGACACAAAATGCTGGAGTAACTCAGCGGGTCAGGCAGCATCTCATGAGAGAAGGAATGGGTGACGTTTCAGATCGAGACCCTTCTTCAGACTGATGTCAAGGGAGGGGGCAGGACAAAGATAGGATGTAGTCGGAGACAGGAAGACAGTGGGAGAACTGGGAAGGGGGAGGGGAAAGAGAGGGACAGAAGAACTATCTGAAGTTGGAGAAGTCAATGTTCATACCGCTGGGGTGTAAACTGCCCAAGCGAAATATGAGATGCTGTTCCTCCAATTTGAGCTGGGCCTCACTATGCCTGATGGGAGGGGAGTGTGAGAGTCGTCCGTCCGTGAGTATGTTGCTTAGAAACATAGAAAATAGGTGCAGGAGTAGGCCAGATGCAGTTTAATGTAGATAAGTGTGAGGTTATTCACTTTGGAAGTAAGAATAGAAAGGCAGATTATTATCTGAATGGTGTCAAGTTAGGAGGAGGGGGAGTTCAACGAGATCTGGGTGTCCTAGTGCATCAGTCAATGAAAGGAAGCATGCAGGTACAGCAGGCAGTGAAGAAAGCCAATGGAATGTTGGCCTTCATAACAAGAGGAGTTGAGTATAGGAGCAAAGAGGTCCTTCTACAGTTGTACCGGGCCCTGGTGAGACCGCACCTGGAGTACTGTGTGCAGTTTTGGTCTCCAAATTTGAGGAAGGATATTCTTGCTATGGAGGGCGTGCAGCGTAGGTTCACTAGGTTAATTCCCGGAATGGCGGGACTGTCGTATGTTGAAAGGCTGGAGCGATTAGGCTTGTATACACTGGAATTTAGAAGGATGAGGGGGGATCTTATTGAAACATATAAGATAATTAGGGGATTGGACACATTAGAGGCAGGAAACATGTTCCCAATGTTGGGGGAGTCCAGAACAAGGGGCCACAGTTTAAGAATAAGGGGTAGGCCATTTAGAAACGGAGATGAGGAAGAACTTTTTCAGTCAGAGAGTGGTGAAGGTGTGGAATTCTCTGCCTCAGAAGGCAGTGGAGGCCAGTTCGTTGGATGCTTTCAAGAGAGAGCTGGATAGAGCTCTTAAGGATAGCGGAGTGAGGGGGTATGGGGAGAAGGCAGGAACGGGGTACTGATTGAGAGTGATCAGCCATGATCGCATTGAATGGCGGTGCTGGCTCGAAGGGCTGAATGGCCTACTCCTGCACCTATTGTCTATTGTCTATTGCCATTCGGCCCTTCGAGCCTGCACCACCATTCAATATGATCATGGCTGATCATCCAGCTCAGTAACCTGTACCTGCCTTCTCTCCATACCCCCTGATCCCATTAGCAAAAAGGGTCACATCTAACTCCCTCTTAAATATAGCCAATGAACTGGCCTCAACTACCTTCTGTGGCAGAGAATTCCACAGACTCACCACTCTTCGTGTGAAGAAATGTTTTCTCATCTCGGTCCTAAAAGACTTCCCCCTTATCCTTAAGCTGTGACCCCTGGTTCTGGACTTCCCCAACACCGGGAACAATCTTCCCGCATCTAGCCTCTCCAACCCCTTAAGAATTTTATATGTTTCAATAAGATCCCCCCTCAGTCTTCTAAATTCCAGCGAGTATAAGCCTAGTCTATCCAGTCTTTCTTCATATGAAAGTCCTGCCATCCCAGGGATCAATCTGGTGAACCTTCTCTGTACTCCCTCTAAGGCTAGAATGTCTTTCCTCAGATTAGGAGACCAAAACTGTACACAATACTCCAGGTGCGGTCTCACCAAGGCCCTGTACAACTGCAGCAGAACCTCCCTGCTCCTATACTCAAATCCTCTTGCTATGAATGCTAACATACCATTCGCTTTCTTCACTGCCTGCTGCACCTGCACGCTTGCTTTCAATGACTGGTGCACATACAAGGAATTTGCCTTGGTGCCTTGCTCGCAAATAACAACATGACATACAGTAAATTAAGAATAAAACATTATAATTTACACTATAATTTACACATATGGTTAGTTGCTTCTGAATTCAGTATTATTATCTGATCTGATTGTATAGAATGCAAAACAGACATTTTCACTGTACATTGGTGCATCTTACAATAATAAAGCCAAACCTAGAAGCTCACCCACCCATTCCCTCCACAGATGCTGCCTGACCCATTGATTTTGCCCAGTACCTTGTATGTTGCTCAAGATGCCAGCATCTGCAGTCCCTTGTGTCTACAAGACAGATAATCTGTCAGCCAGTGGAATCACATCCACTCTACAGCTTTCCCTCAGTAGTTCCAGTCAGCCAGCTTGGGACACAAAGTGCTGGAGTAACTCAGCAGGACAGACAGCACCTCTGGAGAACAGGTTGAAACCCTTCTTCAATTTAGAACCCTCAAGAGCACCCACGTCACTTCAGGTGCACCCACGGGCACTCCAGATGCACCTATTTGCATTCCAGTGGCACCCACCAGTGTTTAGGTGACACCCATGTACACTCTATGTGCCATCCACAGATGCTCCAGATGCACCCATGTGCATTCTAGTGGACCAGAACCAGGGAAGGCCTCAGCCCATCAACATGCACCAATGAGCACTCCAGTGCCAGCAAAGGGTGCTCCAGGTGCCACCCATGGGCACAGTAGTGCCATCTAGCAGTGCCCCATGTAGACCAGTGCCACCTAGAATTGCCAACAATGGGCACTGTAGTGCCACCCATGTACACTCTAGGCACCACCCACGGGCGCTGCAGGGGGCACCCATGGGCGCACCAGTGGCACCCACGTACACTCCAGACCCATGTACGTCCCAGTGAGTGGCAGTGCCATCCATGTCGACTCAAGGTGCCACCCTTGTACACTCCGGTGGCACCCATGGGCGCTCCAGTACCATCCATGTGTCCACATGCTGCCAACCAACGACCCACCAGGCAGGGTTCTTCGACCCATCACCAAACAAACCCACCTTCACGGTGACTTCGGGCGCGGAGTTGAGAGCCAGTGCCAGCGAGCTGGCGGCGTCGAGGGGCTGTAGATGAGCCAGGGCGTCGGGGCTGGGGGTGCTGGGGGCCGGCTGGTCATCGTGGCCGGGCGAGTGGCCGTCGCTGCCGTCGCTCCCATCGCTGTCGTAGGAGGCCAGCGCCGCCATCGCCGCCATCTTGGTCCCGCACGCCGCTCGGGTGGCGCCGAACTCCCGCTGCCGGACCAAGAAACTTTACTTCTTTTCTCTCTCTCTCTTTCTCCCCCACTCCTTCGCTTCTGTCTTATTCCTCTCAAGGAATTGTTTCAATATTTTATCGTCTTTATTTACTAACAGCGGGGAAAAGTTTCGGAGCCGGGCATCGCCCGCGGCAGCACCGCCTTCCCAGCCAGCGCCCCCTCATTGGCTCTGGGGAGGAGTGGGCGGGATATGCGCGTCGCTGCCGATTGGTCGTCTGGGCTGTCTATCACAGGTCGAGCCGCAGCCCCGCCTTCCCCCGCGCTCTCATTGGCTAGTGGAGGAGTGGGCGGGGCAGATTCACAGATTTCCATTGGCAGCCTGGGCTGCCGCTCACAATAATGACGTCACAATGTCCCCGGAGTCGCTCCGAGCTCGGGCAGCAGCACCGCCTTCTCAGCGTCCTCATTGGCTGGAGGACGGGATGGGCAGGGCGTGGATCCGATTAGACGCCCGGGGCCGCCGAGCTTCTCTTTTTTACGTCACAAACGCCCTGAGAATATTCATTGGCTGGAGGGCGGGGTGGGCGGGACATGGATTCCCGCATCCTAATGGCCGCCCGGGCTGCCGCTCGCGTGACGTCACAATGCCAGGGACGGTTCCAAGCGCGAGCCGCAGCCGGGCCGCGCGCCGCCGGTGACGCGCGGGGGGAGGGGAGGGGAGGGGAGGGGGAGAGAGAAGCAGCGGCGCTCACAGCCGGTAGCCGCCGGAGCCCCCCCCGCCCGTGGGTTGTCCGTTAATGGATGGGCATCGTCTCTCCTGGAGAGAGTGACGGCTTGAGTGGACGGTCCCCGTCCCCCCCATACCCCTCGGCGGACTTGGGCCGTTCCCGCTAGAGCCGCGCGCGCTGTTGTTATCGAAACCGATGTAAACTTGGGGCGGACCGGCGAGAGACAACAACGAGCGCCGCGGACCGGCTAGCGACAACAACGAGCGCCGCGGACCGGCTAGAGACAACAACGAGCGCCGCGGACCGGCTAGAGACAACGTCCGCGGAGGGAGAGAGGGGCCAGGCGGACCGACTGGAGGCAGCGTCCCGCGGACCGGTTGGAGACAACGACGTCCGCGGAGGGAGCAAGGGCCAGGCGGACCGGTTGGAGGCAACGTCCGCGGACCGGCTAGAGACAGAGCCCCGTGGCCAGGCGGACCGGTTAGAGGCGGCGCGACCGTCCGGCGCGAGTCTGCGCTCCCGATCCGGTAACCAGGGCAGAGCAGAGCCGAGCCGCCGCGCCTCTTCACACAACTGGACAGTTTTGCCGCTGGAGCCGAGCCGGGTAAGGTGACTAAGTCCCAGGTAGCGAACGAGGGAGACGTCGGCGGCTTTTGTTCCACTAATTGCTGCGGCAATTATATTCCTTGTGTTTTGTGGTAGTCGGGCAGGGGCTCGAACCTGATTCCCTATCCCCTCCCTCCTCCCTCTATCCCCTCCCTCCTCCCTCTATCCCCTCCCTCCTCCCTCTATCCCCTCCCTCCTCCCTCTATCCCTCCTTCTCCCTCCCCGCCCTCTTTATTTCTCCCCCTTCTCCCTCCCCGCCCTCTTTATTTCTCCCCCCTTCTCCCTCTCTCCCCTCTTTATTTCTCCCTCTTTCTCTCCCCTCCCTCTTTATTTCTCCCCTTCTCTCTATTTCTCTCCCCATTTCTCACTCCCCTCCCTCTTTCTCTCCTCATTTCTCACTCCCCTCCCTTTCTCTCCTCATTTCTCCCTCCCTCTCCCCATTTCTCTCTCCCCTTCCTCTCTATTTCTCTCTCCCCTTCCTCTCTATTTCTCTCTCCCCTTCCTCTCTATTTCTCCCTCCCCTTCCTCTCTATTTCTCTCTCCCCTTCCTCTCTATTTCTCTTTCCCCTTCCTCTCTATTTCTCTCTCCCCTTCCTCTCTATTTCTCTCTCCCCTTCCTCTTTATTTCTCCCCTTCTCTCCCCATTTCTCCCTCCCCTTCCTCTCCCCATTTCTCCCTCCCCTTCCTCTCCATTTCTCTCTCTATTTCTTCCCCATTTCTCCCTCCTATTTCTCTCCCCATTTCTCCTTCCCTTCCCTCTCTATTTCTCCCCTTCTCTCCCCATTCTTCCTCCCCTTCCTCTCTATTTCTCTCCCCTTCTCTCCCCATTTCTCCCTCCCTTCCCTCTCTATTTCTTCCCCCGTCTCTCCCCATTTCTCCCTCACTATTTCTCCCTCCCCTTCCTCTCTATTCCTCCCCTTCCTCTCTATTCCCCCTGCCTACCCCCCCCCGTCATTCCCTCACTTTCCCATCTCTCCCCCTCCCTATCCCCCCTCGTCATTCCCTCACTTTCCCATCTCTCCCCCCTCCATACCCCCCCCTCGTCATTCCCTCACTTTCCCATCTCTCCCCCTCCCTCTCTGTTTGTCCCCCCTATTTCTCCCCCTCACAACCTCCATCCCTTTCGCTCCCTTCTTGCCCGGTGCCCCGGCAGATTGCCCGCGTTACCTGGGCTCCGGATCGGCGGGCGGGGGCTTTTAAAGAGCCGCCCTTTTAAAAACCTCTCAATTAAAAACATTGTGAAAGGACTGGGTGCGGGGTGAGTGCTGCCTTTGTGAATCTCATCGCCCCGGAGTGGTGACTGTCCCTTCACACCAGCTGGGCAACTGGGTTCTCCATTGTGTGTGTGTGTAGAGGTTCACTGAATTAGAGTGCGTGAGAGCAGAGCGTTCCGCTCACTCGCACCAGCAAAGTTTCCTTCGTGCACTTGTATCCCTGAAGACATTTTACTCGCTGTCCATCAATGTATCCGATTGGGGATACACCATTGATACTTTGTCACCAGGGAATCGATTGCCCGGGAGTGACTTTACAGAGACAGGAGATGATGGAATCTGCAGCAAAGCACAAAGTGTTGGAGGCACGGTGGCACAGCGTGAGAGTTGCTGCCATACAGCGCCAGAGTTCGATCCTATCCACTGTTGCATAGAAACATTGAAAATAGGTGCAGGAGGGGGCCATTCGGCCCTTCGAGCCAGCACCGCCATTCATTGTGATCATGGCTGATCATCCACAATCAGTAACCCGTGCCTGCCTTCTCCCCATATCCCTTGATTCCGCTAGCCCCTAGAGCTCTATCTAACTTTCTCTTAAAGTTTAAGCCACAGTTTAAGAATAAGGGGTAGGCCATTTAGAACGGAGATGAGGAAAAACTATTTCAATCAGAGAGTTGTAAATCTGTGGAATTCTCTGCCTTCAGAAGGCAGTGGAGGGCAATTCTCTGAATGCAATCAAGAGAGCTAGATAGAGCTCTTAAGGATAGCGGAGTCAGGGGGTGTGGGGAGAAGGCAGGAACGGGGTACTGATTGAGAATGATCAGCCATGATCACGTTGAATGGCGGTGCTGGCTCGAAGGGCCGAATGGCCTCCTCCTGTACCTATTGTCTACATCCATCCAGTGATGTGGCTTCCACTGCCCTCGGTGGCAGAGAATTCCACAAATGTGTAGGAAGGAACTGTATGGTTTACACCTAAGATAGACACAAAATGCTGGAGTAACTCAGCAGGTCAGGCACCATCTCTGGAGAGAAGGAATGGGTGACTTTTCGGGTTGAGACCTTCAGACGGCTGCTGTCTGTACAGAGTTTGTATGTTCACCCAGTGACCGCGTGGGTTTCTCCTGGTGCACGGGTTTCCTCCCACACTTCAAATATATAAGTTAATTGGCTTTGGTAAGAATTGTAACTTATCCCTAACTGTGTAGGATGGTGCTTATGTACGGGGGTGATCACTTGTGTCGTTGTGGACCCAGTGGGCCGAAGCGCTTGTTTCCACGTTGTATCTCTAAAGTAAACTAAACTGAGCAGGTCAGACATCATCTGTGGATGGAATGGAGAAAGGATGACCCTTCCTCGGATCTGGGCAATCTTTTTCCTCCTGCCCTTCAAACTATTAAAACAAAATAGACACAAAGCTGGAATAATTCAGTGGGACAGGCAGCATCTCTGGAGAGATGGAATGGGTGACTTTTCCGGTTGAGACCTTTCAGACAGTTCTGGTGGAATTCAGCAGGTTCTGCGGCATCTCTGGAGAACATGGATAGGTGATGTTTTGGTGTCTTGACCCAGCTTCAGACTTATGGACAGTCTTTTTCCTCCCGCCCTTCAAACAGTGTTATCAAAATGACGCAGTGCTGGTGTCATTCAGTGAGTTGGGCAGCATCTCTGGGGGAAGAAAGGATAGATGGTGTTTTGGATCTGGATCCTTCTTCAGACTATCCATTTTTACCGTTGGAGATACAGCACCAAAACAGCCCAGCGTATCCATGCCGACCAGCGATCACCCCACACACTAGCACTATCCGACATACTTGGGACAATTTGCAATTTTCCTGAAGCCAATTAACCTACAAACCTGCATATCTTTGGAGTGTGGGAGGAAACCGGAGCATCCAGAGAAAACCCACTCAGGTCATGGGAGAAGGTATAAACTCCGTACAGGCAGCACCTGTAGTCAGGGTCGAACCCAGGTCTCCGGCGCTGTGAGGCAGCAACTAACTACAGCAGCATCACCGTCAAGATACATGCATATATATATATATTCATTCTCTTGGACTTTAAAAAATATATATATTGTGTGTGTGTATATACATCAGCCAAAACATGACCACTGACCGGATGAAGTGAAGAACATTGATTATCTTGTTACAATGACACCTGTCAAGGGGTGGGATATATTAGGCAGCAAGTGAACAGTCAGTTTTTGAAGTTGATGTTGGATGCAGGAGAAATGTGCAGGAGTAAAAAGACCTGAGCGACTGACAAGAGCCAAATTGTTATGGCCAGGTGACTGGGTCTGAGCATCTTTAAAAAGGCAAGGCTTGTGGGGTGCTCCCAGTCAACAGTGGTGAGTACCTACCGACAGTGGTCTGAGGAGGGACAAACCACAAGCCGGCGACAGGATGTTGGGCGCCCAAGGCTCATGAGCTCATCGATGTTGGGCGCCCACGGCTCAGCTATTAACGATAGTGGAGTCAGGGGGTATGGGGAGAAGGCAGGAACGGGGTACTGATTGAGAATGATCAGCTATGATCACATTGAATGGCAGTGCTGGCTCGAAGGGTCGAATGGCCTACTCCTGCACCTATTGTCTATTATTGATGCACAAGGGCAACGAAGGCTATCCTGTCTGGTCCAAACCGACAGTCTACTGTGGCACAAGTCACAGAAAATTTTAATGGTGGTTAAGGGAGGAATGTGTCACAATACACAGTAAACACACACACACACAGATGCTGTGGTTGTTCACATTTGATTCCTACACTTGCTTGGGTCCATTTCTCGAACTTGTGGAGAAGTAAACCAATGTGATTTCAACTCCAACTTAAAACACCATGTTTAATTGCCTTTGCTGTATCTACATGAGGAGGAAGTGACTGATTTTCATTGTAGGGCGCCTCTTAAATAGCGATAAGAATAAATTAGGATCGCAGGGCGACCTTTGAGCTTGTTGCAGTATTTATAGACATGTCATTGCCATAGAAGCCTGTGGAGACCAAGTCAATGGATATTTTTTTAGGGGGATTTTGACAGATTTTTGATTAGTACTGGTGTCGTGGGTTATGGGGCGAAGGCAGGCGAATGGAGTTAAGAGGGAAAGATAGATCAGCAATGATTGAATGGCGGAGAAGACTTATTGGCCGATCCCTTCTCCAGAGATGCTGCCTGACCCGCTGACTTTTGTGTCTGTCTATCTTTCTCTCTCAACCCCATTCTCCTCATGCCTTCTCCCCCTGACTACTGACACCCATAACAATCAAGAATCTGTCAATTTCCACCTTAAAAGTACTCATTAACCTGGCCTCCGCAGCTTTCTATGGCAATGAATTCCACAGATTCACCACCCTCTGACTAAAGAAATTCCTCCTCATTTTCTTTCTTTCTAAAGGTACGTCCTTTTTTTCTGGGGCTGTGACGTCTGGTCCCAGTCTTTCCCACTAGTGGAAAGATCCTCTCCCCATCCCATCTATCCAGACCTTTCACCGAACGGTAAATTTCAATGAGTAACCCATGACACCCGTACTTATCAAATGTCCATCAATGCCCCATATAAATATAGTCAGACATCCTTTACACCTGTGGACACAGAGGCTGGTTTAAACAAAAAAGGGAAAATAAATGCTGGCGCAACTCAGCAGATCATGCATCATCTGCAGATAGGTGACGTTTGGCATATGGATGCTTCTTCAGACCTGCAGGAGTTACTCCAGCACTGTCTTCCTTTCTTCACTCCAGCAGTGATGATACAAGACTTGCGTGCGATCTATCTTCCCAGCTGCTTGTTGCATCTGCATGCTGGCTCTCCATGACGGGTACAAATAGGGTGACCCGTAAGAAGAAAAGACAGAGTGCTGGAGTAACTCGGCAGGACAGCCAGCAATTCTGGAAAACATGGCGATGTTTCGGGTCAGGACCCTTCTTCAGAAGAGGTTCTGGTGTTGGACAGGTGGGTCTCGATCCGAAACATCACCTGTTTTTATTTTCCAGGGATGCTGACTGTCCCGCCTTTTTTGTAAACCTGTACCTGCAGTTCCTTGCATCTAACTAGTAAGACATTTTACCCTGTGGCAGAGGTGTCCAAAACAGAGGGCATAAATTTAAGGTAAGATGTATAAAGGATTCCAAAGAAGAATTGTTCTTTTCACCCAGAGGATAGTTGGAGTATTGGTAGATAGTGCGGGCAGGAACTCAAGTGTTCATCTAAACACGTGTTAAATGTTTGAGTTACTGAGGCACAGAGGTTTTGGACCAGGTGCTGGAAAATGGGATTAGTGTAAATGGGTGCTCAATAGCAGGCATGAACATGCTGGCCTGAAAGACCTGTTTCCATGCTGCACGACTCTCTGACTTGCGCTCAAATAACAAGATGGTCGCTATTCATTAAATTCTTGACTGGTAAGAGTTATGGAGGTTACAAAGGTTATGGGAAGAAAGTTATGGGGTTGAGAGGGAAAGATAGATCAGCCGTGATCGAATGGCAGAGCAGACTCATTGGGCCGAATGGCCTGATTCTGCTCTCGTGTCTTACTGTTCAAAATGTTGTGCAGGATAAGTCTTGAAAACTGCAAATCCTGCGGCTGGAGAACTTGTAGCCTATAATCTGATGCCAAAAGAGGATTCCCTGTACTTGTTTAGCCGTACTTGTTTTGCTACAACCTTTTTATATAACCGTAACAAAAACATTTTGCAAAGTGAATGTTTCTAGAATACTCGGTTTATTGTGTTGTGTTTTTTTTTTCCAAGTGCAAATTAGAATGTAAATTGGAAATCAGAAAAGACAACAGTAATCTGAGCTGCGTTTGGAATCCTTGCAGTGCTGTGAACAAAATTTAGCATTGTGCGTTTGAATTGTGTGGCTGGTGGTATGTTTGAGCTTCAGGATTCTGAGGTTATTTTAAAATCTGAGCAAATTATGTTTAATCATAAAAGATCATTGGCGAATCCTTTGTCGGTTCATTTGTAATTCAGGTGCTGCGCTCTGTTTTGTGCATGCATTTCACCAGAAGTGACATATAATTGTCATTTATTGTATTAGCTAGGTTTTTGAACTCTGCGTGTATGAGATCACAGTTGGGTGCTGAAAATTAATGGCAAATGTTTTAAATGCTGTGTAATTATGGGCATTATTATAAACAGTCATCTTGAGGCTCTGAAGATTATCAGAGGAAAGGGTCAGATATTGTATCTGCAATAATGCCCTGGGCAGTCCATGATTCTGGTTGTCATGAAACATTGAATCATTGGCTACATAATAAATAAGTGACAGAACTTCAACCATATTAGTTAATGGTGTGGTTTATTTTCAGAAAGCTTTTCTCAGTAAGATTGTTTGGAGCAGTGGATGCAGTGTTTGGGCTGACTGTTTTTAAATTGTGTACAAAAGCATGAAAGGAATAGATTGGGTAAGATGCACAGTCTCTTGCCTAGAGGACATCCTGGAGGTTTAGGGTGAAGGGGGAAAGATTTTGTAGGAATCTGAGGGGTACATTTTTCTCTGAAAAGGTGGAGGGTGAGTGGAACGAGCTGCCGGAGGAGGTAGTTGAAGCAGGTACTATCATTACATAGACAATAGGTGCAGGAATAGGCCATTCAAGCCAGCACCACCATTCAATGTGATCATGGCTGATCATCCACAATCAGTATCACGTTCCTGCCTTCTCCCCATATCCCTTGTTTCGGCTAGCCCTAAGAGCTCTATTTAACTCTCTTTTGAATCGGCCTCCACTGCCTTCTGAGGCAGAGAATTCCACAAATTCACAACTCTCTGCGTGAAAAAGCTTTTCCTCGTCTCAGTTTTAAATGGCCTACTTTTTTATTAAATACTTTTTTTAAATGGCCTACAGTTTACTCTTAAACTGTGGCTCCTGGTTCTGGACTCCCCAACATCGGGGACACGTTTCCTGTGTCTAGCGTGTCCAATCCCTTAATAATTTTATGTTTTTTTAAGAAACAATTGGACAGGTTCATGGATAGGATAGGTTTAGAGGGATATAGGCCAAATGCAGGCAGGTAGGACTAGTCGATTATGCATGTTAGTAAGGTGTGGGTGAGTTGGGCTGAAGGGCCAGTTTCTACAGTCTCTGACTCTAAATGTTTCTAAATTCAAATCCCCACATTTTTATTTTGCTGAGCGAGGTTGTATCCATACTGTCAAATTTGCATTTGTTAGTATGGTCATGCATTTCTCTTGAGATACAAAGTAGACATAAACTTTCAAATGCATTAGTCACATTTTTCCCATTAGTGGAAATGGGTAATGGAATGAGATGAACTCAACGGCAAGCCTGGAGACCAATTTAATATTGTCAAATACAAATGAATACAAATGACTGACTATAAGTAGCAATTTTGGGCTTTTTAAAACCTTTCCAGTCAATCCCACAAACAGTGAGAAAAACACAAAGTATCATTTTTATGCACTTTTAAAAATAATCCTTGAGGGTCTTTTAGGTGCTGAGATCATTGCCTGATTCCTGGCTGGGGCCAAAATCAGACCTTTTAAGCTTGTTGGATATGGGTGACCCCTGACTGTGGGATATACTCTAGGAGACACAGGGAACTGCAAATCCTGGTTTACAAAAAAAGATATGATTTGCTGGATTATCTGGCAGCATCTCTGGAGAAAGGGAATAGATGACATTTTGGCTCGAGACGCTTCATCAGATGCTGGTTTACAGAAATAAGACACAAAGATGGGTGTCAACCCAAAACGTCAATGACCAAGGCACTATCTTACACACTAGGGACAATAACCAATAATCAGTAGCACTATCCTACATACTAGGGACAATAACGTACAAACCTATACATCTTTGGAGTGTGGGAGGAAACCAGAATACCTGGCAGAAACCCACGCGGTCACTGGGAGAATGTTTCAGTTTAGTTTACTGTCACGTGTATCGAGGTACATTGAAAAGTTTTTGTTGCGTGCTAACCAGTCAGTAGAAAGACAATACATGATTACAATCGAGTCATTTACAGTGTACAAATACATGAGAAGGGAATAACTAACGTTTAGTGCAAGGTAAAGCCAGCAAAGTCCGATCAAGGATAGTCCGAGAGTCACCAGAGAGGTAGATAGTTGTTCAGCACTGCACTCTGGTTGTGGTAGGATGGTTCAGTTGCCTGATGAGAAACTGTCCCTGAATCTGGAGGTGTGTTTTCACATTTCTATACCTTTGCCTGAGGAGAGAAGAGGGAGTGGCCAGGGTGCTACTCACCCTTGATTATGCTATAAACTCTGTACAGAGAGCACCCGTAGTCAAGGTTGAACCTAGGTCACTGGCCCTGTAACGCAGCAACTCTACCACTGCGCCACCCTAATTATGATTCTGGGTAGTGGTAAATGAACCTTTTGCAAATTATCCAAACTAACCTACATTGACTGAAGTGCACATACTCAATAACCTGTGTGAATGCAAATCTGAATCACCCAGACCCGCTATTGTGCACTATTAACCTCTTGTCTAATCCAGTATTTGTCTATTGGACCAATGCCCACTAATGGATCATGGTCAGTGTTGGCTGTGGTCATTAAACGTGGATTAGTATGGAACTTTTGCAATCTGACTTTTGGCTTCTCTGTTTATTGTTTTGTTTTCTAAAGCTTCCTCGCACTGGATTTGCTATAATGTATGGAATTGTAGTGTAATCAGATTTGCACATGATCCCATGGACTTTACAACTCTTGCATGCAATGGCTTTGGTTGATTCTAAGATTCTTGTTTTTAAACCATTTTTGGTCAAATAATTTTTCCCTGGTGAAATCAAAATTCAAAAATGTGTAGTGCAGGAAGGAACTGCAGATGCTGGTTTAAACCAAATATAGACACGAAAAGCTGGAATAATTCAGCGGGGCAGGCAGCATCTCCAAAAGGAATAGGAGACTATTCTTCAGAAATTTATTATAATCTGCTGAAACACAATAGCATAGCTTTCTGTGAAGATGTTTGCCTATCAGACGGCTGCAAAAAGAAAAATCTCCCTTTTTGATTTCAAAATTCACTGCTCTTAGCGATTCGAAATTGTTTCACACAGATGTGTAACTGGCATAGACTTTGTTACTCATGCAATTACTTGACTTTGTTTGAGATTATATAGAGTCATACAGTATGGAAGCAGGCCCTTTAATGCAACACGCCCATGCCGACCAACATGTCCCATCCACACTAGTCCCATTTGCCTGTGATTGACCCATATCCTTCTACACCTTTCCTATCCATGTACTTCTTCAAATAAATGTCTTTTGATACAGCATCTGCCTCAACGACCTCCTCTAGCAGCTTGTTCCATCTACTCACTACCCTCTGTGTGATAAAGTTGTCCCTCAGGCTCCAATTAAATCTTTCCCCTCTCACCTTAAACCTGTAGTTGATCATTTTATATTTTCTAAACTTTTTAAATCAGAAATATCCATTCATCTCACTTGCTAGTGCTTTTGTACCTGGCTTATTGTTATGGGATATACTGCTGAGGCTCTGCAAGGTACTGGTAATGCCCCATTTCGAATATTGTGAGCAATTTTGGGCACCATATCTGAGGAAGGTTGTCCTGGCTCTGGAGAGGGTCCAGAGGAGGTTACAAGAATGATCCCAGAAATGATTAGGTTAACCTATGATGAACATTTGTCAGCACTGGGCCTGTACTCGCTAGAGTTTAGAAGGATGAGGGGGGCCTCATTGAAACATACAGAATAGTGAAAAGCTTGGATAGAGTGGATGTGGAGAGGATGTTTCCACTAGTAGTCTATGACTAGAGGTCATAGCCTCAGAATTAAAGGACGCTCTTTCAGAAAGGAGATGAGGAGGAAATTCTTTAGTCAAAGGATGGTGAATCTGTGGAATTATTTGCCACAGAGGTCTGTGGAGGCCAAGTCAGTGTATATTTTGTACGGCAGAAATAGATAGATTCTTGATTAGTATGAGTGTCAGAGGTTATGGGGAGAAGAATTGGGTTAGGAGGGAGAGCTAGATCAGCCAAGATGGAATGGCGGAGTAGACTTGATGGTCCGAATGGCTCAATTCTACTCCTATCACTTATGACCTTAAAATATATGTTTATGATGTGTATAAATAACTTGGACGTGAATATAAACAGCAAGGTTGCTGGAGTTGTGGCTGCAGGGAAGGCTGTCAAAGCATGCAGTAGGAAATAGATCAGCTGCAGAAATGGACAAAGAAGTGGCAGATTGAGTTTAATCTGTGCATATGTAAACTATTACACTTCAGGAGGTATAATGTAAGAGGAAAATACAGCTAATGGTAAGACCTTTGACAGCATTGTAGTACAGCGGGATTTTAGGAGCCAAGTCCATAACTCCATGAACATCCTGAAGAAGGGTCTCAACCCGAAACGTCTCCATTCCTTCTCTCCAGAGATGCTGCCTGTCCCGCTGATTTACTCCAGCTTTTTGTGTCTATCCATGACTCTGTGAATTGGCATTACAAAAAAAGCGCAGGTTGAGGGTAACTCAGCGGGACAGGAAGCATCTCTGGAGAACATGGATAGGTGACCAGTCTGAAGGGTCCTGACCTGAAATGTCACCTATCTGTGTTCTCCAGAGATTTGCCTGAAACGCTGAGTTACTCCAGCTCTTTGTCTGTTTCTACTCATTCGGTTTGCATATTGAGCATTGTATTATAGAGAGTAATTGGTACAGACTGAGAAACCTAGTGTAGAACACACATCCTGAAATCAGCACCACTGAATGAAGTATATTCTTCTGAGTTCTCTTTGAACGCTGACTGCTTTCTTTTGATTATTTATAGATTTGGTTTAGTTTAGTTTATGATTGTAACGTGTATCAAGGTACAGTGTATAGCTTTTGCTTGCTATCCAGTCAACAAAGACTACATGATTACAATCAAGCCATCTGCAATGTGCAGATTAAGGATCTATTATGATGCAATATCATTGCTATAATGTTATTACTATTACTAATGAATTTGAACTGATATCAGAAGAGATTGGAATTGGTGCTGTCATGATGAACTGCATGTTTTTCATGATTGTATTAAACATAAAAATATATATATTTTATGCATGCTTTGCTGTCTCTGTGTGTGTGTGTGTGTGTGTGTGTGTGTGTGTGTGTGTGTGTGTGTGTGTGTGTGTGTGTAAATTAAATGTTTCCATGTAGTTAAAAACTGGGCAGACTATTGGACTTGCATCACCTTGCACTGCGCACTCAATTCTTTTTAAAACAAAAGTCCCAGGCAAATTTATCACTTGTAGTGCTATCAACCGAGTCAACCTGGTCGGTGGTAATGAATGAAATACTAATTGACTGCCACAATAATATTTTTACATTAATTGCCATTCATCTCAACTGTAAAAGGTAATGGGCTACACATTGCATAAAGTTTACAAGACATTATGATTTAGTTCATGAAATAAATCACAAAGCTGCAGGTGCTGAAAAGACTTAACATCTTGGGCAGCATCAGTGGAAAAATAAAATCGGAACTGATTTAGTTCAAGTTTGGTAGTGTTGTGAACTGAATGCTAAAACACGTTGAGAGAACAGGCTGACAATCGGGTTAATTGTACATTATTTGGCTTTCCACACACTGAGCCATATTCTTTTGTTCCACACTAACTAAAAACGGCAATTTATACACAGTGTGATCGTGAAATATTCAGTCTCCTAATATAATGGGCTGGCATTCATTTTGTTAACTTGTCCAATGTAATTTTTCGTTAAAACATGCTCAGTGTTTCTGGAGGGATTTATGAAATACTTAAACAATCTTGAGAGGGGCACGGTGGCGCACGGTAGAGTTTTTGCCTCACAGCGCCAGTGGACCTGGCTTCCATCCTGACTACGGCTGCTGTCTGTACGGAGTTTGTACGTTCTCCCTGTGACCATGTGGGTTTTCTCCGAGATCTTTGGTTTCCTTCCACATTCCAAAGACGTACAGGTTTGTAGGTTAATTGGCTTGGTATAATTGTATATTGTCCCTTGTGTTTGTAGGGTAGTGTTAATGTACAGGGATCGCTGGTTGGCACAGACTCTGGGCTGAAGGGCCTATTTCTGCACTGTCTCTCTAAACTAAACAAAAATATACCTTAATTTGTGTTCTCATTTAAATTAAATGAGATAAATGGCAATTAATTCAAAGAAAAATATTTAGGATTTAATTCATTATTACACGCCAGATTGACTTAGTTGGTCTGGAGGTCTGTCTGCAGTATTTCAATTTAACTTTTTAAGATCTGGGTGGTGTCGTCAATGTCAGCATTTACTGCCTATCTCGCATTGCTTTTGGGAGGATAGTGTGAGCCAATGCAATTTTTCATAACCATAAATTATAGGAGCAGAATTAGGCCATTCGGCCCATTCAATCATGGCTGATCTATCCATCCATCCATGATGAAAAACCTTTTTCAGTCAGAGAGTTGTAAATCTGTGGAATTCTCTGCCTCAGAAGGCAGTGGAGGCCAATTCTCTGAATGCATTCAAGAGAGAGCTAGATAGAGCTCTTAAGGATAGTGGAGCCAGGGGGTATGGGGAGAAGGCAGGAATGGGGTACTGATTGAGAATGATCAGCACTGATCATTGAATGGTGGAGCTGGCTCAAAGGGCCGAATGGCCTACTCCTGCACCTTGTCTATCTTTCCCTCTCAACCACATTCTCCTGCCTTCTCCCTGTAACCCCTGACACCAGTACTAATGAATCTGTCTTAAAAAATATCCATTGACTTGGCCTCCACAGCCTTCTGTGGCAATAATTTCCACAGATTCACCACCCTCTAACTAAAGAAATTCCTCCCTATCTCCTTCAGTTCTGTTATTCTGAGGCTATGACCACTAGACCTGGACTCTCCCACTAGTGGAAACATCCTCTCCTCATCCACTCTATCTAGGCCATTCACTTGGACCCATGGCAATGAAGGAGCACCAATATATTGCCTGGAACACAGTCCTGGAGTAACTCGGCGGGTCAGGCAGCGTCCCTGGAGGACATGGATAGGTAACATTTTGGGTCGGGACCCTTCAGACTAATTGTAATAGAAGGGAGAGAGCTGAAAGAGATGGGTGTGGTGCATAGCCCGGCAGGTGATATACAGGTGGATGCAGGTGAGGGAATTTTCAATTTGCCAATGGATGGACAAAGGCTAGACATGAGAAGGAGACACAAATATATTTCCACGTCAAAGTGTTATGTAAGTAGGGGAGAGAGGAGGGCCACGCTAAATGCACAGCCTTTTTCCCAGCATAGGGGAATCAAGAACGAGAGGATCTGGGTTTAAGGTGAGAGGAGAAAGATTTAATTGGAACCTGACGGCAACATTCTCTCCAAGTGCAAAGCTGCCAGTGGCAACATTTAAAATATCTTTATGTAAAAGGAACTGCAGATGCTGGTTTATACCGAAGATAGATTCAAAATGCTGGAGTAACACAATGGGTCAGGCAGCATCTCTGGAGAAAAAGGATGGGTGATGTTTCGGGTTGGAACCCTTCTTCAGAATAAAATATATTTGTCAGGTTTGTGGATAGGAAGGGGTTAGGGGGATTTGGACACGGATGAATGGAACTAGCTTAGATGATGTGTTTTGGTCGAGTTGGGCTGAAGGGCCGGTTTCCGTGCTGTATGACTCTGACTAATTGCAATTAGTTTAAAATTATCTTCCATTCATTGAAATTGCTGTAAAACTAAATATCTAAAATAATTTATTTGTGCGGATCTCAAATTTGGAAATAATTCCACAAAGCTTCAGCAGGTATTTGATTTATTTCAGTAATTTTTACTTTCTTTTTCCATTTGTGGGAATTTGCTGTGCTGATTGTTAGCAATTTTTCTAAGAATCATTTTTTGGATAGGGGTTTGAGATGTTCTGAAAATATTGAGAGGTACTATTTAAAAAATTTACTCTTCAAGATTTTTTCTGTGTCAGAGTTATTTTCATGATTGCTGTTTTTTTGTTCATGATTTTGGGTGGCAATGCAGTTGCTGCCTTGCAGTGCCAGAGTCTTGGGTTCGATACTGACAATGGGTGCTGTCTGAGCGGAGATTGCACGTTCTTCCTGTGACCGCATAGGTTTTCTCCGGGTGCACGAAACATGCATTATGGCAGCGTGCACATGTTCCACGTTGTATCTCTAAAGTTCAAAGATTTTCTCAGTTGAATTCTAATCATTTATTGTCTTAATTATAATGGCTCTGAAGTTGAATGTAAAGTGGTGGTGCGCAATACAATTAGCGTGCTATTCTCTATGAGTTCACTATTGCACGATTGCAGATGTCATCATCCTTGTAGCATTCTAAGGTGTTTATATACCACTACATTGTCGCAGAGTACTGGAGCTGCCACCAACGAATGTCAGGTTATTTTGTTTATTATATTTTAGATATTCTTCCCGAGTGTGTGGAAGTTGCCGTGCCCCATATGCTTAATTCTCCTGTCTTTTTATTTTTGGTTTTGCTCCATTGAGGTGAAATCATTCTTGAATTGTAGTAATTTAAGATAATTAGAAATTGTCGATGTGCAGCACGAAGCATGCATTATGGCAGTGTGCACATGTCATCTTCCCTTCAAAAAAAATTTTTTTTTGAAGGAGAAGAAGATTCGAGGATTTATTCTTGTCTGTTCTTCAATTGCTCTCAATCCAAACCCAGTCAGATTGAATTAGTCATGGCACCCAGGGGATGGAAAATTCAATTGCAGCTCCGGCTTCTGCTAGCCATTTTGTAATCTAAAAAGTTTGTGGTTGAACGCCGGTCAAGCAAGAGATCGAGTCTCCATCTTCTGGAGAATGAAGAAATTGAAGAAGACAGGAAGGATTTTCAAGTTGCTCATGAAAATGTTGTTATTTTCCCATTTGGAATTGCTTTCTTTAATTTGTCTAGTATCTGTTAACCCAGTGATTAGATAAATGAAAAAGAAAACAGAATTTTCATACTAGAATGGTATATGTATTTTCTTTTCATTTACAAGTTCGTGAAGAGATTATTCTTAATGTTATTGTGATTTTGGGCAATATCGATAAGTAGAACAGCAATTTCTAAAAGGCGCACAGTTTCTGTGCTGAACATGATGCCTTATCTACCTGCATATGATCCCCCACCATCAATGGAATCTACAGGAGTCGCTGCCTCAAAAAGGCAGCCAGCATCACCAGACACCCACACCAACCTGCCCACACAATCATTTAGCTCCTTCCATCGGGAAGAAGGTATAGGAGCTTGAAAACTAATGTTAAAGAGCAGCTTCTTCCCTCGAACCATCTATCTGGCTATTAAACAGCAAAACCTCCAAATAAGACTGCATAGCCTTGGGGGCATCAGTTTTGTCTTTGCGCTATTATTATTATTTTTTGTATGTGTGTACGTATATGTGTATATTTTTTCTTGTTTATATTATTTACAGTATACTATGTTTACATATTCTGTGGTGCTGCACATGAGAATTTCATTGTTTTTATCTGGACATATGACAAGAGTTTGTACGTTCTCCCCATGACCTGCGTGGGTTTACTCCGAGATCTTCGGTTTCCTCCCACACTCCAAAGACGTATAGGTATGTAGGTTAATTGGCTGGGTAAATGTAAAAATTGTCCCTAGTGGGTGTAGGATAGTGTTAATGTACGGGGATCGCTGGGCGGCACGGACTTGGAGGGCCGAAAAGGCCTGTTTCCGGCTGTATATATATGATATGATAAAACACTCTTGATATCCCTCCAAATCTGTGCCTATCCAAATGTCTCTTAAATACCACCATCCTCTACCACCACCCCCAGCAGTGCATTCTATGCACCCACCACTATTTAAAAACAAAAGGTTTCCTGCAGGTGTCCTGATTGAATGGCGGAGTAAACTTGATAGGCTGAATGGCCTAATTCTGCTCCTAAGTCTTACGAATAGAGCCAGGATGGTTAGGCACTAAAAATCTATGAAATAGGCATAATAAAATTACAAAAAAGGCACGAAAAAGGCATTTAGACAATAGACAATAGACAATAGACAATAGGTGCAGGAGTAGGCCATTCAGCCCTTCGAGCCAGCACCGCCATTCAATGCGATCATGGCTGATCACTCTCAATCAGTACCCCGTTCCTGCCTTCTCCCCATACCCCCTCACTCCGCTATCCTTAAGAGCTCTTTCCAGCTCTCTCTTGAAAGCATCCAACGAACTGGCCTCCACTGCCTTCTGAGGCAGAGAATTCCACACCTTCACCACCCTCTGACTGAAAAAGTTCTTCCTCATCTCCGTTCTAAATGGCCTACCCCTTATTCTCAAACTGTGGCCCCTTGTTCTGGACTCCCCCAACATTGGGAACATGTTATCTGCCTCTAATGTGTCCAATCCCCTAATTATCTTATATGTTTCAATAAGATCCCCCCTCATCCTTCTAAATTCCAGTGTATACAAGCCCAATCGCTCCAGCCTTTCAACATACGACAGTCCCGCCATTCCGGGAATTAACCTAGTGAACCTACGCTGCACGCCCTCCATAGCAAGAACATCCTTCCTCAAATTTGGAGACCAAAACTGCACACAGTACTCCAGGTGCGGTCTCACCAGGGCCCGGTACAACTGTAGAAGGACCTCTTTGCTCCTATACTCAACTCCTCTTGTTACGAAGGCCAACATTCCATTGGCTTTCTTCACTGCCTGCTGAACCTGCATGCTTCCTTTCATTGACTGATGCACTAGGACACCCAGATCTCGTTGAACTCCCCCTCCTCCTAACTTGACACCATTCAGATAATAATCTGCCTTTCTATTCTTACTTCCAAAGTGAATAACCTCACACTTATCTACATTAAACTGCATCTGCCATGTATCCGCCCACTCACACAACCTGTCCAAGTCACCCTGCAGCCTTATTGCATCTTCCTCACAACTCACACTACCCCCCAACTTAGTATCATCTGCAAATTTGCTAATGGTACTTTTAATCCCTTCGTCTAAGTCATTAATGTATATCGTAAATAGCTGGGGTCCCAGCACCGAACCTTGCGGTACCCCACTGGTCACTGCCTGCCATTCCGAAAGGGACCCATTTATCCCCACTCTTTGCTTTCTGTCTGTCAACCAATTTTCTATCCATGTCAGTACCCTACCCCCAATACCATGTGCCCTAATTTTGCCCACTAATCTCCTATGTGGGACCTTGTCGAAGGCTTTCTGAAAGTCGAGGTACACCACATCCACTGACTCTCCCTTGTCAATTTTCCTAGTTACATCCTCAAAAAATTCCAGTAGATTTGTCAAGCATGATTTCCCCTTCGTAAATCCATGCTGACTCGGAATGATCCCGTTACTGCTATCCAAATGCTCAGCAATTTCGTCTTTTATAATTGACTCCAGCATCTTCCCCACCACTGATGTCAGACTAACTGGTCTATAATTACCCGTTTTCTCTCTCCCTCCTTTCTTAAAAAGTGGGATAACATTTGCTATCCTCCAATCCACAGGAACTGATCCTGAATCTATAGAACATTGAAAAATGATCTCCAATGCTTCCACTATTTCTAGAGCCACCTCCTTAAGTACTCTGGGATGCAGACCATCAGGCCCTGGGGATTTATCAGCCTTCAGTCCCATCAGTCTACCCAAAACCATTTCCTGCCTAATGTGGATTTCCTTCAGTTCCTCCATCACCCTAGGTTCTCCGGCCCCTAGAACATTTGGGAGATTGTGTGTATCTTCCTCAGTGAAGACAGATCCAAAGTAACGGTTTAACTCGTCTGCCATTTCTTTGTTCCCCATAATAAATTCCCCTGCTTCTGTCTTCAAGGGACCCACATTTGCCTTGACTATTTTTTTCCTCTTCACGTACCTAAAAAAACTTTTGCTATCCTCCTTTATATTATTGGCTAGTTTACCCTCGTACCTCATCTTTTCTCCCCGTATTGCCTTTTTAGTTAACTTTTGTTGCTCTTTAAAAGAGTCCCAATCCTCTGTCTTCCCACTCTTCTTTGCTATGTTATACTTCGTCTCCTTAATTTTTATGCTGTCCCTGACTTCCCTTGTCAGCCACAGGTGTCTCTTACTCCCCTTAGAGTCTTTCCACCTCTTTGGAATAAATTGATCCTGCAACCTCTGCATTATTCCCAGGAATACCTGCCATTGCTGTTCTACCGTCTTCCCTGCTAGGGCCTCCTTCCAATCAATTTTGGCCAGCTCATGCCTCTGTAATCCCCTTTGCTATACTGTAATACCGACACTTCCGATTTTCCCTTCTGCCTTTCCATTTGCAGAGTAAAACTTATCATGTTGTGATCACTGCCTCCTAATGGCTCTTTTACCTCTAGTCCCCTTATCAGATCAGGATCATTACACAACACTAAATCCAGAATTGCCTTCTCCCTGGTAGGCTCCAGTACAAGCTGTTCTAAGAATCCATCTCGAAGGCACTCTACAAACTCTCTTTCCTGGGGTCCATTTCCAACCTGATTTTCCCAGTCTACCTGCATGTTGAAATCTCCCATAACCACCGTAGCATTACATTTTTGACACGCCAATTTTATCTCCTGATTCAACTTGCACCCTATGTCGAGGCTACTGTTTGGGGGCCTATAGATAACTCCCATTAGGGTCTTTTTACCCTTACAATTTCTCATTTCTATCCATACTGATTCAACATCTCCTGATTCTATGTCACCCCTTGCAAGGGAATGAATATCATTCCTTACCATCAGAGCAACCCCACCCCCTCTGCCCACCTGTCTGTCTTTTCTATACGTTGTGTACCCCTGAATATTCAGTTCCCAGCCCTGGTCCTCTTGTAGCCATGTCTCAGTGATCCCTACAACATCATACTTGCCCATGACTAACTGAGCCTCAAGCTCATCCACTTTATTTTTTATACTACGCGCATTTAAGTACAACACTTTAACTTCTGTATTTACCTCCCCTCTCACATCGTTCACAATTGGCCCTGCCCTTAATTTCTTTTCCGCTCTAGAACTTCTGTTCCCATTCTTCCGAGAGTCTTTTGCAATATCTCCTGTATTCCCTTTTACCTCATCTTCATATTCACAATTTGTTAACCCCTCCCCCCCACTACTTAGTTTAAAGCCACAGGTGTCACACTAGCAAACCTGCCTGCCAGAATGTTTGTTCCCCTGCTGTTAAGATGCAACCCGTCCCTTTTGTACAAGTCACCCCTAGCCCAGAAGAGATCCCAGTGGTCCAGAAATTTATTGACATAAAAAGGCATGCATTTCCACCAGCAAAATATAGTTTAAAATGATCATATAAAGGTATACTACATTGATTGACCAAAGTTGCCTGGTTGCACATAATTACTAGCATTTTTTTCAAATGATCTGATGTTAATGTATGACGTCTGTCAGACAGAATATGCTTCAGTTGTGAAAAACCTATTTCTACCCCAGCTGAGGTCGCAGGTGCATACCCGAAACAAGCTACAGACTATATTCATGTCGATATCTTGTACATAACTACCTTTGAGAACTTTAGTTATGTTTTGTATTTCTTCAAGGTCTTTGTTACCTAAAATCACTCTCTCACATTTTCCTTGTATGTCTTTACCTACATTGCCAGGAACTTTACAAATATCATCAGTTACTTTGATGAAGACCTGCAAGTTATTTACTAATGTTTCGCCACGTTTCTCAAGGGAAGTGATAGCTTGTGGGAAGTTTGCAAAATTGAAAGCAATAAACACAAGATCGCGGTGGAAGGACTTTTTCTGCATGATTTCACTGACGATCCTGACTGCAGCAGATTCTTCTTCAAAACAGTTGCCGATTTCTTCTGCCTTTTCAAAATTTGCAGCATAGTGGAGTACAGCCGAGAGCCATGTACCCCACCTAGTCAAAACGGGCTGAGGAGGTAGCGGAATCTCGGGTGCCATTTCCTTGAACAACGTGACGGTGGTTTGAGGAAGATTTTCTTGACATTGGAAACTAGGCGATCGACATTTGGAAACAAGCTATGTATGTGCTCGGCAATTCTATGGGGTCCGTGAGCTAAGCATGTCGAATGCAACATTTTGGGGAATAAAACTTTAAGAGCACGAGCAGCTTTTTTCATGTTTGGAGCTGCATCAATCACAAACAGAAGAACATTCTTGTGTTTTATACCTTCTGGCCAAAGTACAGCAAGTGAAGATGTAAGCAACTGAGCAATAGTTGCTTACTTCCGATGTCAACAAATACTCCTTTGATGGTTGACCTGCCTCAAGTGTACCGATGACCACATTGGCAACATATCTTCCCACAGCATCGGTTGTCTCGTCTATTGAGATCCATATTTTGTTGCATGCAACTTCATCTCTAATTTTCTGCACAACAATGTTGAAGTTGCTGTCAACATAATTTTTCCGTCATGATGACTTCAAGATTCAAGAGATATCTTTATTTGTCACCCAAAGTCCAATAATAAAAGCAATAAGACAAGCAAATTATACAACCCCAATCAACACACAAAAAAAAAAGAAACATCCATCACAGTGAGTCTCCTCCAGTCCCCTCCTCACTGTGATGGAAGGCCACAATGTATTTTCCCTTCCCCTGCCGTCTTCTCCCGCGGTCGGGCTGTCGTGGTTTCAGGCCGCGCCGGACGGTGAAAGGTCCGCAGCGGGCTGACCCAAGCCCCGCGATCCGGGGCGGGCGAACACGCTGCTGCTGCACGTCGGGGCGGTCGTGGCTCCCGACACTGAAGCCCCCGCAGGGCTGAGAAAAATCCCACGGCCTATTTCAGGCCGTGCCGGACGGTGAAAGGTCTGCAGCGGGCCGACCCGAGCCCCGCGATCCGGGGCGGGCAAACACGCTGCCGCTGCCGGAGCTCCCGATGTCGGCATCCACGCGGCCCGAGCCTAAGGCGAGTTGCAGCTTCCGAGGACGGCCGGCTCCGCTGGTGGTGAGTCCGGTCCGCGGGCTCTGCGAACCGGAGCCCTGGAGGCCGCCAGCTCCAGGAGTTGGGCCGATGGTAGGCCGCAGCAGGAACGGTGACCCAACCCAGAAAACAACGGTCGGGTCTCCGCTCGGAAGGGACAATTTTACAGTTCCCCCCTCCCCCCCCCCCCCCACATACACACATAGTACACAAACACAAAAACACGACATCACAACTACAATTAAGACAAAAAAAAACAACAAAACACAAAGACAAACGGACCGCAGGTATGCCGCAGCTGCTAGGGCAGCGCCGCCATTTTGTATATGTTCCTCTGTGCATTTCTCTAAGAAACCTCTGAGATTTGTTTTCCAATTTCCACAGTGGAATTCCAGCATCAATGAATGCCTTGCACAAATCACTTAAACTCAGATTTGCGACTGGAGCCAGGAGTAAATGTAGTGAGCAGACAAGCTTGGATATTTCCCGCCTTCAGTTTCTCTGCCGCCGACTTGTGTTTAGCTGTCTGTTGGGAGACAAAATATTTCTTCTCATGATTCACTGTTTTCTCACATGCTTTGCAAAACAGCACACAGTTGTCTTTAGAGAATATATCACTCCCGCACACTCTCACCAAATCGTTCAGTTTTTTACAACGCGTTGACTTGACTTTAGGCATTTTGACGCTTGTCGGGGTAGATCCTACAGGAGCAGGGATGCAGACCTCTACAGGCAGGCCAAGTACAAGCTGAGAAGAATCAGAGCTGCCAAGGAAAGGTACTCTGAGAAGTTAAGGAGCAAGTTCTCAGCTAATGACTCCAGTTTGGAAGGGCTTGCAAGAAATCACAAGCTGCAAGGGGAAACTCCCCGCTCCTTGGACAATCGTCAGCTGACCAACGACCTGAACGGGTTCTACTGCAGGTTCGATAAACAGAAACTTAATCCTGGTACCCACTCCCCAACCAACACTTCACACCTAATCACAGCCTGACTCCACTATGGACTGGACTCTTCCCTGCCACTCCTCTCCAATCACCACTTAACACCCACATACAGCCTGACTGCAAAAGACTGGGGCCTCATCCACTATCTACGAAATAACGGCTGATGGTGGTGCCCCCGGTTTTGCGCCGGTGGTGGACATTTTCTTGCTACGTTATTACTTGTTAAGTTACGTTAACACGGCAAAATAAGCTGATTTGGGCACTCGAGTGTGAAAAATACATTATCTTGCTGAAATTGACAAAAAAACGGCATGAAAAGGCACTATGGCACTTACGGCAAAATCCTGGCTCTACTTATGAACTATACAGTTCCAATAAGTTTTCCATAACCCTATATTCAAATCCTCTCATCATAATAGTAAAAACTATTTGACCTCCCAATGGCCTGCTGTTAATGATCTTCAGTGATGTACATTTACAAGTTCACTAAGGGGCAGTGGTAGAGATGCTGCCTCACAGCGCCAGAGATCCGGTTTCAATCCTGCCTACGGGTGCTGTCTGAGTTTGCACATGGGTATCTTCACACATTCCAAAGACATGTAGGTTTGTAGATTAATTGGCTTCTGTAGATAGTACCTAGTGTGTAGGGAGTGGATGAGAAGGTGGGATAACATGGAATAAGTATGATCGTTGGTCAATGTGCACTCAAAGGCCTATTTCCACGAAGTATCTCTAAACTAAACTGCAGTCCTTTTGAATGTCTATATTACCCAGTCTCTCACCATTTAACATACTCACCTTTTCAACACATGCCTAATTCTCACCCATCCACACAGCTCGTCCTTATCCTGCAATGGCTCCAAATCTACCTGCATACTCACTAACCCACCTACTTTAGTTTTGTCAGCATACGTGGAAATATGACTTTTGGTCTCCTCAGCCAAATCGTTGACATGGATGATGAATAGTTGAGGCCTGCACACTGATCCCGTGATATTTCTCTGCTCACAGTCTGCGGATCTGAGAAGTAACCCTTTATTCCCACTTTCTTTAATGACTCCAATGTAATATCTTTGCCCTAAATGTTGAGCCCCTGCCGCAGGGGGGCAAATTAGACCCGCCAATCGGCCATGGAACTCCTGATGAGGTCGAGAATGACTGCCTCACCCAGCCTAACCGCCACATTTTCGGGGGGGGGCTTCCAGGAAGGATTTTAAGCTCGCACCCATGACTTTATACGGATTAAAGGCTGTGTTGGGCCATCAGTGCCACCCCTGTGTCTCGCATGACATCACTCAGAAAAAAATCTGTAGAAGCAAAATTTGCAGGGTGACAAAGTTGCAAGGGCGGCACAGTGGTGCAGCTGTAGAGTTGTTGCTTTGTAGCGCCAGAGACCCGGGTCCCATCCTGAGTATGGGAAGCCAATTAACCTCCGAACCTGCGCATCTTTGGAGTGTGGGAGGAAACTGGAGCACCCAGAGAAAACCCAAGTGGTCGCAGGGAGAACGTACAAACTCCGTACAGACAGCACCCATAGTCAGGATTGAACCCGGGTCTCTGGCGATGTAAGAGTTTGTACGTTCTACCTGTAACCGCGTAGGTTTTTTTCTTGGTTCCTCCCCCATTATAAAGACGTATAGGTTTGTAGGTTAATTGGCGTCAATAAAATTGGCCCTAGTGTGTAGGATAGTGCTAGTGTATGGGGTGATCGCTGGTTGACGCTGGTGGGCTGAAGGGCCTGTTTCTGCGCTGTATTTCGAAAGTCTAAAAATCCGCAAGTTGCAGACTTGGTCGAATGGGGACAACTAAACAACCGTTGTTTCATTTGGAACCACCAGTTCCAGGCAGTATAATTTAGATTAATGGCTTCGTATTAGAACCAATGAAAATCGGTTACTATTTCTATCTTTGAAACTACCTGAGTTGGCTCTTTCTGTGTCTATATACTGTCTACGCATGCACACGCACAATCTTCACTTTGAGACTTCACGATCGTTTGTTTTAGCAGAGCCCGGAATTGTTCTATTCCTCTGTTCTGGGCACTCCTCTCCTTCAGAATCTCTTAAAAAGATTTTCCAGCCTGTTTTGCATTTCTAACAATAAAACAAATTTAATTTTCTCTGAAATAAATGGAAATATGAAATTTAATATGCTTTGATGTAGATAAAAATTGCACATCACCAGAACAACATCATAGAACAAAAATAGCAAATAACCAAGCAATGCAATTAAATGTTAGGTCAGATGTATAGAATATTCATGCATTTATGGTACGTCATCTACATTTGAGCATATTAGAACTGGATGATAGGATTAAAATGGGATCAGTGTAAATGTGTGCCTGATAGTTTAGCGATACAGCATGGAAACGGGCCAACCAAGTCCTTGCCAACCATTGATCACCCATTCACACAAGTTCTATGATGTTCTGCTTTCCCATCCACCAAAATTGACCTGCATATGAGAGGAAGTATAGAGGAAATCGGAGCACCCGGAGAAAAACACATGTGATTACAGGGAGAACGTACAGACAACACCCGTTGTCAGGATCAAACCCAGATCGGTGGCGATATAACGCAGCAACTCTACCACTGTGCCACCCTTCAAGCATAGTGAAATATTCAATGTTAAGGTGTAAACTGGGAGATTGATTAATTTATTGTGTGGAAACCATGTGTGACTCATTGATTTAGTTTTAAAGAAATTTCCATGCGGCTCAATCTCAAATTAAATAATGGGATACGGTTTTGTATTTGGTGCAATGGGGTGTGCAGGCATCTATACTTGGTGAGGGCGCAGTCTGAAGAAGGGTCTCGACCCGAAACGTCACCCATTCCTTCTCTCTTGAGATGCTGCCTGACCTGCTGAGTTACTCCAGCATTTTGTGAATAAATACCTTCGATTTGTACCAGCATCTGCAGTTATTTTCTTATACTTGCTGCTCAGCTCACAGTCACCACCCAACCCCCACCTCTCCAGATCAGCCTATAATTAAACATTCAACATATGAAAGCAATTGGAAAACACAACCAACCTTGCATTTCAACTGAAATCAAATAGAATTACACACGAGAGAGAGAGAATCTCCAATCTTAATGTATCTACTATACTTTTGTTTTGATCAGTAATTTTTGAATATATAAAGAACACAAAGTGTTTGAGTAACTCAACAGGTCAGGCAGCATTGCTGGAGAACATGGATAGGTGATGTTTTGGCTCAGGACCTTTCCGAAAGTCTTCTGTCCAAAGACTGGGTCCAGACCCAAGAGGTCATCTATCCATGGTCTCCAGAGACGCCTCTTGACCCACTGAGCTACTCAAGCACTTTGTGTCCTTTTGTTTAATTTAGTTTAGAAATACAGCGCGGAAGCAGGCCCTTCGGCCCACTGATTCTGCAGCGACCAGCAATTCCAGCACATTGATTGGTACAGGTATCGGGCTATGGGGCGAAGGCTGGAGGAATGTGTTTGAGAGGGCGAGATAGATTAGCCACAATTGAATGGCGGAGTGGACTTCATGTGCCGAATGGCCTAATTCTGTTCCTATAACCTATGAACTCACACTATCCTACATGCACTGGGGCAATTTACAACTTAACTGAGCCGATTAGCCTACAAACCTGTACGTCTTTGGTGTGTGGGAGAAAACCCAAGTGGTCACAGGGAGAAGGTACAAACTCCATACAGACATACGGCCCAATTTGGCACTTGAACACATTGTAAGGTTTCGAGACGAGATTTGCACTAGATTGAAATTCACACAGAAATTGCTGCCAGGGAGCAGTAGAATTGTTATCAAAGGTTTTGTGGGCAGCATGGTGGTACAGCGGTGGTGTTGCTGCCTCACAGTACTGGAGACCTGGGTTCAACCCGACTACGGGTGCTGTCTGTACGGAGTTTGTATGTTTTCCCCATAACCTTGTGGGGTTTCTCCGCGATCTTCGGTTTCCTCTCACACTCCAGACGTACAGATTTGTAGGTTGATTGGCTTGGTGTAAAGTTAAAGTGTACCTAGTGTGTGGAGGATAGTGTTAATGTTAAATGTCAGTGGGAGTCAGTGGGCCGAAAGGCCTGTTTCCGCGCTGTATCTCTAAACTAAAAATCAGGTGAATCAGCTTAATACCAGCAGTGTGCATGTAAATTTAAAACACCATTATTATTGTATTACACTCTTACACGCAGCTCCAGTTTCTTCATTTATGCCTTGCCCTGTGTCACATTGGCTATTCAGAGATCTATTAATAAATGATTCCATTGTTTTCCACCACTTGCTGCTACTTGGCTCTCCTAACTGATTGTAGTTTTATATCCGAGCCTCAATGCTTAATAAAGATTTAGTTTTGTTTGAAAAAGGGTCACGATCCAAAACATCACCCATTCCTTCTCTGTAGAGATGCTGCCTGTCCCACTGAATTACTCCAGCATTTTGTGTCTATCTTTAGTTTAGTTTAGAGATACTGCGTGGGAAAAGGCCCATCGGTCCACCGATCACCCGTATACTAGTTCTGTCCTACACACTCGGGACAATATACAGAAGCAAATTCACCTACAAACCTGCACATCTTTGGTGTGTGGGAGGAAACTGGAGCACCAGGAGAAACCCCACGTGGTTACAGGGAGAACGTACAAAATCTGTACAGACAGCACCTGTAGTCAGAAACGAACTCTGGTCTCTAGTGCACTAAAGCCGCAAATCTACCGCTGCGTCACTGTGCTGCCCTTATTAATAGGACCATCGCATTTGATTATCTTCAAGAGAAATTTCCTCCCTCAATCATAAACACCATGGAATTAAATCGATCCCCAGCTTTCTATGTAAGGATCCAACCAAGACCTCTGGTACCATGAGACAGAAGCTCTGCCAAATGTGCCACTGTGCCAATCTCTTCAACATCCTTCCTAAATCACAAACACCCTGGAGTTAAACAGACCCCCAGCTCAGCATAGAAGAAGGCTATTTGGCCTATTGGGTGCATGCTGACTCACGGGGCAATCCCATTCCCCTGTAACTTTTCCATTTTATTCTGCCCATTCACTCCTGTGAACCCAGGATTCCATGGGCGGCACGGTGGCGCAGCGGTAGAGTTGCTGCCTTACAGTGAATGCAGCGCCGGAGACAGGTTCAATCCTGACCAGGGGTGCTGTCTGTACGGAGTTTGTACGTTCTCCCCGTGACCTGCATGGGTTTTCTCCGAGACCTTCGGTTTCCTCCCACACTCCAAAGACGTACAGGTTTGTAGGTTAATTGACTGGGTAAATGTAAAAATTGTTCCTAGTGTGTGCAGGATAGTGTTAATGTGCGGGGATCGCTGGGTGGCAAGGATTCGGTGGGCCGAAGGGCCTGTTTCCGCGCTGTATCTCTAAATCAAAAAAAAAATTCTATCTCCTGGTTACGCATTAGCAGTAATTTGCAGTAATCAACCCTCGAATGTTTGGGTTGTGGAAGAATCTGTAGTACATGGAAAGAGTGCAGAGGGAATTTGCGAAGTTGTTGCCAGGACTCGAGGGCCTGAGCTGTAGGGAGAGGTTGGGCAGGCTAGGACTTATAGAGTCATAGAGTGATACAGTGTGGAAACAGGCCCTTTGGCCCAACTTGCCCACACCGGCCAACATGTCCCAGCTACACTTAGTCCCACCTGCCTGCGCTTGGTCCATATCCCTCCAAACCTTTTCTGTCCATGTACCTGTCTAACTGTTTCTTATACATTGGGATGGTCCCAGCCTCAACTACCTCCTCTGGCAGCTTGTTCCATACACCCACCACCCTCTGTGTGGAAAAAGTTACCCCTCAGATTCCTATTAAATCATTTTTCCATCGCCCGGTGCGGCGCGGCCGCGGGACACCATTCTGCTTTAGTTAAACATTTTGTTCAAGATGGCCGCGCCGTTGTGTTTGGCTGCCTGCCACTGTATGTTTCTTTTTTTTTTCCTAATCAGATGTGCAGCACTTTGGTCAACGTGGGTTGTTTTTAAATGTGCTATACAAATAAAATTGACTTGACTTGACTTGACTCTAGTCCTCGAATCTCCTACTCTGGACATTAAATTCTGTGCATCTGCCCGATCTATTCCTCTCATTTATTCCTTATAGACATTTACAAAAATCATGACTGGGAATGATAGTGTGAATGCAGTCTTTTCCCAGAGTAGGTGAATCAAGAACCAGAGGGCACAGGTACAAGGGGAAAGATTTAATAGAAATCTAAGGGGCAACATATTCAAACAGAAGGGGGTGGGTGTGTGGATGGAGCTGCCAAAGGAGGTGGTTGAGACAGGTATTATAACATTTAAAAGTCATTTGGACAGGTACATGGATTAGAAACGTTAAGAGGGTTATGGACTAATTATGGGCAAATGGGGACTAGCTTAGATGGGGCATGTTGGTCGGCATGGATGAGTTGGGCTGAAGGGCCTGTTTCCGTGCTGTATGGCACATTGACACCTGGGAGGAATGCACAGTCAAAAGTAGAATATGCAGACTCCAAATCGACAGTACACAGTTCTTTTTTTTACCAAAAATAATTTTAATTAATTATTTACAAAAATGATATGTACAATACAAACAAACCCACCACCAAAATAACAAATATTCTTAGATACTAAATAAACTATTATACAACTACTAGACCAAGTGGACCTGTTGGGCCCAAACCTCTCCTGCATTGGTGCAGCACCCTCTCCTCCCCTCCTCCCTCCCCCCTCCCTCCCCCCCTCCCCCCCCCCCCCCCCCCCCCCCCCCTAGGAGATAGATTTAAACTTTAAAATGTGAACAACTTTCAATGAAACCTCTTCCATTAGCACCAAAGGGAAGACGGTGATTAAGGTAGGCCTAAAACTGTTGCACTATCGTGTACCGTTTTGGCTGTAGTTCAGAAACAAACAAACAAACAAACAAACGAGAGTTTTAGTATATAGATATCACCATCCTTGTCCGGTGCCTAGTGGTTCCGGACATCCCCCAGGACGCCCGTGGGCAGCGCGTAGTCCGTTCTAGTACCACCTGGGCGCGGACGTAACCCCAGAAAAGGGTCAGGCAGCCGGCTCAGGCAGTGCAGAGTTCAGACTTGATACTGGATCAGCTGTGTTGTGCGGCAGCAGCTCTGCTGACTGACTGCTCCCCTCTGCCACTCTACTATCACCCTACAGCCCTGAGTAGGGTGGCACAGCGGGCAGAGCTGCTGCCTCACAGTGCCAGAGACCCAGATTCGATCCTGACCTCTGGTGCTGTTTGTATGGAGTTTGCACGTTCTGCTTTTGACCAAGTGGGTTTTTCTCTGGGTGCACCGGTTTCCACCCACATCCCAAAGACATGCGGGCTTGTAGGTTAATTGGCCTCTGTGCGATAACTAGTGTGAACGGGTGATCGATGGTCAGCGTGGACTCGGTGGGCCAAAGGACCCGTTACCATGTCATATCTTTCAATAATGTCCAACTCATCCACGCCAAGCTAGTCCACTGTTTCTCTCATTTGTTCCATATCACTCTAAACCTTTCCTATCCATATACCTGTCCAAGTGTTTTTTAAATGCTGTTATTGTACCTGCCCCAACTACCTCCTCTGGCAGCTCGTTCCATTCACCCACCACTCTGAGTGAAAAGGTTGTCGCTCAGGTGCCTATTAAATCTTACCCCTCCCACCTTAAAGCTATGTCCTCTGGTTCTTGATTCCACCGCCCAGGGTAAAAGATTCTGAATTGACGCTATCTATTCCCCTCAAGATTTTATACACCCCTCAGCCTCCTGCGCTAACAAGGAATAAAGTCATAGCCCGCCCAACCTCTCCCTATAGCTCAAACCCTCAAGTCCTGGCAACGTTCTCGTAAATTCTTTTTGCTCTATTACAGGTTTAACAACATCCTTCCTGTGGTCCTGTGACCAAAACGTTTATCTTCACAACAAAGCTACATGTGTTTTGTTTTATTTTAGCCACTTTCTAACTCTGGAGATGCGATTTTAAGAATGTATTTTATTTTCTCATTATCTTTCCATTTTCTTTTCTGTAATTTTATTTCTCCACATCAGCTGTGTCTCGGTGTGATCAATAGCATTCAGGCTTTCTCGCGAAAGGATGAATTGAAAGCCCCAGTTAACAAATTTGAGCACGGAATCCAGGCTGATAGTTCGCCATCCTGAATGAGTGCCAGTCAGTCTGACCGCTGGCTCTTTGATCAACCGCTCAAGGGAACAATTGTCTTTCCCTGAAGGAGGACAGAGAGAACCCTTTGTCAACACTTTCAAAGAGTATGGGAGCTACACCTGGTGTTGTGGCCAATGTTTACCCTTAACCAACTTAACTGGGGTGGGGGGTGGACATATCTGGCAACCATTACCACATGACTGTTTATGGTACTTTACAGCAAGCACATTGACGGCCATCTTTCCTACATTATGTAGAGATTACACATCAAAAGTACTTAATACAAATGCAAGTCCTTTTCTTTTATTCCTTTAATTGTGTTTCGTGTGAGTAAGATGGAATTTGTTTAATTTGAGCATCTGAATGATGAATTTTTAATGCTTTCAACCCTTCTGCACCACTAATCTTTTTGTTATATTTATACTATTTCTGCCTGACTAAATTCCAATTTGCTGCTTTTGATCATTGTGCGCGGTATAATGAAGCATATAAAAGGCTCTGCAGACCAGTATGTGTATACATGTAAAATTCTCCAGAGTATAATTGTAGTTTATTTACTCCACCTCTTGAGTGCAATATCATTTACTGTTCAGTTCTTTTTCAGTGGCATTGAAGGCTGGATTATTTCTTGAACCTTTTCCCCTTGAGATATACCCTGCAGTTGCCTTTATTTCAATTTTATATGGGAAAGAAGTGAAAGCTCTGTCACATGGCTTGGTTTTGTGTTCCTTTTACAAAAGGCCAGCTTCTGTGAAGATATCTGGCTGTGTTCTGAATTATAATGCAGTTTGGGAATGTGCAAAATGTTTTAAAGCTATCAAATGACTGCAGGTGCCTGTGTCAATACTGGTTAGAATGGGAGTCATTCAAATATGCAGGAGTGTCATTTTCCCCTTTGTGTGAAATTTTTAAATGGTTACAAGGCAAAAGCACTGTGGCATTCCATTGCCTGATATAATTTAAAAAAATATCTTTCACTCAATGTATTCGCTGAGACTGCCTGCGCTCTGCTATTTTTAAATTTGCACATTCTGATTCAGAATAATGGTTCAAAACAAAACAATGCACAAGCTGGTAACACAAATTGATGGAGTAAATTGATGGGCCAGGCAGCATCTCTGGAGAACGTGCATGGGTGGCATTTTGGGTTGGGAGCCTTCTTCAGACTGATTGTAGTATTGGAGAGAGAGCTGGAAGAGAGATGGGGGAAAGACAAAGCCTGACAATTGGTAGGTGGAGAAAAAAGACACCGTGCTGGAGTAACTGGGCGGCACAGTGGTACAGTAGTAAAGTTACTGCCTTACAGCACCAGAGACCCGGGTTTGATCCTGACTACGGGTGCTGCCTATACGGAGTTTGTACGTTCTCCCCATGACAGCATAGGTTTTCTCCGGGTGCTCCAGTTTCCTCCCACACTCCAAATACATATAGGTTTGCAGGTTAATTGGCTATGGTAAAATTGTAAATTGTCCCTCATATGTAGCATAATGCTAGTGTGCGGGGTGATCGCTGGTTGGCGCGGACTCAGTGGGCCGAAGGGCATGTTTCCGCACTGTCTCCAATGTCCAAAGACTACATCAGCGGGTCAGGCAACATCTCTGGAGAACCTTTCTTCAGTCTGAAAGTCGGGAGATACGGCCATCCGCCCGTATCCTTGCATCTCCAAAATTATAATTGAAGTAGTTTCAGTGCCTGCAGACAGATGAGGCCACTGGGAAGTGGTTGGAGCTATCAATACATATTGCATTGGGAATATGGTTTTATCTGTTATGTCATTGTTTAAAATGTGAATAACACTAAAGCAGAAGATGCAAATCAAATGTCGTTTGCATACCACATTCTCATTTTAAAGGCATCGAGCTACTGGTACAATATATTTTAGGATTTTTCTAGTCGGAATGATTGATGTTTATTGTCATAAGTGACGAGGAGCAGTGAAAAGCTTTTTTGTTGCGCGCTATCTTTCAGACTATACATGATTACAATCATGCCTTCCGCAGATACAGGATAAAGGAAATAACATTTAGTGCAAGATAAAGTCCAGTAAAGTCCGATTCCAGATAGTCCGAGGGTCTCCAATGACGTAGATTGGACCGCTTATGTATATGTCCATCCCAGTCTCTACACCAGCTGCAATTGCTTGCTCCACCAAGTGCATCATCGTTCTTTTCCCAGTTCAGGAACAATGATTGGGCAGCACAGTGGTGCAGCGGGTAGAGCCGCTGCCTCACAGCGCCAGACACCTTGGTTCAATCCTGACCTCGGGTGCTGATGGAGTGGAGTTTACACGTTCTTACTGTGACCACGTGGATTTCCTCCAGGTGCTCCGGTTTCCTCCCATATACCAAAGACGTGCAGGTTTGTAGTATCATAATCGTAATCATACTTTATTAGCCAAGTACGTTTTGCAACATACGAGGAATTTGATTTGTCATTTCAACATAAACATCCACCACAGTGACTCCTCCACATTCCTCACTGTGATACAGAATACCTTTATTGTCATTCGATACCGAACGAAATTTATTTGCCAGCAGTCACAGAGCAAAAAAAAAGAACACAAGACACACAACCCCAACACAAACATCCATCACAGTGACTCCAAACACCCCCTCACTGTGATAGAAGGCAAAAAAACTTCCTCTCTCTTCCCCCATGCCCCTCCCACGGACAGACAGCTCGACCCCTACCGAGGCGACCGACCCGCACAGCCCCCGCAAGGAGATGGAAGGTCCCGCGGCCAAGCCGCACCGGGCGCTGGAAAGTCCCGCGGCCGTACCGGGCGATGGAAAGCCCCGTGGCCGAGCCGTACTGGGCGATGGAAGGCCCCGCGGCCGAGCCGTACCGGGCGATGGTAAGTCCCGCAGCCGAGCCGCACAGGGCGCTGTTAAGTCCCGCGGCCGAGCAGCACCGGCGATGGAAAGTCCCGAGGCCGAGCCGCGCCGTACCGGGCGATGGAAAATCCCGCGGCCGATGGAAGGCCCCGCGGCCGAGCCACACCGGGCGCTGTTAAGTCCCGCGGCCGAGCCGCACCGGGCGCTGTTAAGTCCCGCGGCCGAGCCGCACCGGGCGATGGAAGGCCCCGCGGCTGAGCCTAGCCCCGAGGAAGAGACCTAAAAAAATAAAGATTTCCCCCACCCCACCCCACCACCCCCCCACACATACACAACCAAAAACAAACCACCCCAACACCAACACACAAACAAAAAAGGAAAAAGGACAAACAGACTGCCAGCGAGCCGCAGCCGTTACGATGGAAGGCAAAAAAAATGTCAAACTTCTTCCCATCTCTGTTCTCCCGCGGTTGGGGCACTCGCACCTTCCATTGACGGGACGATCTTGGCTCCCACGGCCGAACCCTCTGCGTCGGGGCGATCAAGCTCCCGAATCGGGGGGATCTCAGCTCCCCTGCACTGAGCGATCAGACCCCAGGTCGGGGCTAGTCGAATCTCCTTCGGCTTTGGAGCTTCCCGGCATCAGTCTCTACCTGAGACTGCAAGCTCCTCGATGTTGAAATTCACAGCCTGCGGTTGGAGCGTCCATCCCAGGCAAGCCTGCCAGCTCCATAATGTTAGGGCACAGAGCGACCGGAGATACGATCCGGGAAACAATCGCATCTCCGGCAAGGTAAGAGATTGAAAAAAGGTTTCCCCTGACCCCCTCTCCCCTCCCCCCCCCCCCCCCCACATAAAACAAACCAGAGAACATTAACACAGACTTTTAAAACACTAAAAATAACAAAAAAGACAAATAGACCGTTGGCGAGGCTGCCATTGCTGACAGCGCCACCTGGTGGATAATTGGCCCTCTGTAAATTTCCTCTAGTATGTAGGAAGTGGGTGGGAAAGTGGGATAACCCAGAACTAATGTGAACGGGTGATTGAGGGTCAGCATTGACTTGGTGTGCCGATGTTTCCATGCTGTATATCTAAACTAAAGACAAGCTCTTGTCAGCATTTCATTATTTTGGTTGAATTTAGAAGGTAATATATTTTGTTGTCTATCGAATCCCTCTTGCCAGGCATCAATGAAAGCCAAACTATTAATTTTAGGCAAGATACAATGTTCACTGACCACAGTGGCAGTAAAGGTCTGCCAATGGAAAACATTATAACATGGAGACACGAGGAACAGCAGAATATATATAAGAAAATAACTGCAGATGCTGGTACAAATCGATTTATTCACAAAATGCTGGAGTAACTCAGCAGGTCAGGCAGCATCTCGGGAGAGAAGGAATGGGTGACGTTTCGGGTCGAGACCCTTCAGACTGATGTCGGGGGTGGGACAAAGGAAGGATATAGGTGGAGACAGGAAGATAGAGGGAGATCTGGGAAGGAGGAGGGGAAGGGAGGGACAGAGGAGCTATCTGAAGTTGGAGAAGTCGACGTTCATACCACCGGGCCGCAAACTGCCCAGGCGAAATATGAGGTGCTGCTCCTCCAATTTCCGGCGGGCCTCACTATGGCACTGGAGGAGGCCCGTGACAGAGAGGTCAGACTGGGAATGGGAGGGGGAGTTAAAGTGCTGGGCCACCGGGAGATCAGTTGCGTTAATGCGGACCGAGCGCAGGTGTTCAGCGAAGCGATCGCCGAGCCTGCGCTTGGTTTCGCCGATATAAATAAGTTGACATCTAGAGCAGCGGATGCAATAGATGAGGTTGGAGGAGGTGCAGGTGAACCTCTGTCTCACCTGGAAAGACTGTTTGGGTCCTTTGATGGAGTTGAGGGGGGAGGTAAAGGGACAGGTGTTGCATCTCGTGCGGTTGCAAGGGAAAGTGCCCGGGGTTAGGGTGGTTTGGGTAGGAAGGGGCGAGTGGACCAGGGAGTTGCGGAGGGAACGGTCTCTGCGGAACGCAGAGAGGGGAGGGGATGGGAAGATATGGCCAGTGGTGGGGTCCTGTTGTAGGTGACGGAAATGTTGGTGGATGATATGTTGGATCCGCTGGCTGGTGGGGTGGAAGGTGAGAACGAGGGGGATCCTGTCCTTGTTGCGAGTGGGGGGAGGGGGAGCAAGAGCGGAGCTGCGGGATGTAGAAGAGACCCTAGTGAGAGCCTCATCTATAATGGAGGAGGGGAAGCCCCGTTTTCTGAAAAACGAGGACATCTCGGAAGCCCTAGTCTGAAACACCTCATCCCGGGCGCAGATGCGGCGTAGACGGAGGAATTGGGAGTAGGGGATAGACTTTTTGCAGGGGACCGGGTGGGAAGAAGTGTAGTCCAGATAGCTGTGCGAGTCGGTGGGCTTGTAGTAAATGTCCGTCACTAGTTTTTCTCCTGTGATGGAGATGGTGCGATCCAGAAACGGGAGGGAGATGTCAGAGATAGTCCAGGTATATTTAAGGGCAGGATGGAAATTGGAGGTGAAGTGTATGAAGTCAGTGAGTTCTGCATGGGTGCAAGAGGTAGCACCAATGCAGTCGTCGATGTAGCGGAGGTAGAGTTCGGGGATGGGGCCAGTGTACGTCTGGAACAGGGATTGTTCGACGTACCCGACAAAGAGGCAGGCGCAGCTAGGGCCCATGCGAGTGCCCATAGCTACGCCTCTGGTTTGGAGGAAGTGGGAGGAGTCAAAGGAGAAGTTGTTGAGGGTAAGAACCAGCTCTGCTAGGCGGAGGAGAGTGTTGGTCGATGGGGATTGGCTGGTTCTACGGTCGAGGAAGAAACGGAGGGCTTCGAGACCATCCTTGTGGGGGATGGAAGTGTAGAGTGACTGGACATCCATGGTGAAAATGAGGGAGTGGGGGCCTGGGAACCGGAAGTTATCCAGGAGATGGAGAGCGTGTGAGGTGTCTTGGACGTAGGTGGGGAGGGATTTAACCAGTGGGGATAGGATGGAGTCGAGGTGGGTAGAGATAAGTTCGGTGGGGCATGAGCAGGCAGAGACAATGGGTCTGCCGGGACAGTTGTGATTGTGGATTTTGGGTAAGAGGTAGAATCGGGCCGTGCGGGGCTGGGGAACTATGAGATTGGAGGCACTGAGGGGTAGATCGCCGGAGTTGGTGAGGTCGGTGATGGTGCTGCTGATGAAGGTCTGGTGTTTATCGGTGGGGTCATGGTCCAGGGATAGGTAGGAAGAGGTGTCTGATAGTTGTCGTCTGGCCTCGGTGCGGTAGAGGTCAGCACGCCAGACTACCACAGCCCCTCCCTTGTCAGCGGGTTTAATTATTAAGTCCGGGTTGTTGCGGAGTGAGTGGAGGGCTGCACGTTCAGGAGGGGAGAGGTTGGAGTTAAACAGCAGATGCTGGTTTATAAAAATTACAATGTGCCAGGTCAGGCGGCATCTCCAGAGAACCTGTACAGGTGGCGTTTTGGGATGGGACCCTTCTTCAGACTGATTGTGGTTTGGGGTGTAGAAAGCTGGAAGAGAGGTGGAAGTGGGGCGAAGCCTGGTAAGTGGACATTTGGATTAAAAGGCATTTGGACAGGTACATGGATAGGAAAGGTTTAGAGGGATATGGGCCAAATGCAGGCAAATGGAACAAGTGTAGTTGGGGCATGTTGATCAGTGTTGGACAAATTGGGCCAAAGGGCCTGTTTCCACGCTGTATGACTATGATTCTATGAGTGAAAGGGGAATTCAGGTGAGGGGGGAGGTTATGATTGGCAGATGGTTAGAAAAAGACCAGAGACGAAAAGACAAAAATTGTGATATGTGAGAATGTAAACCAGAAGGAAACAATATGGGTTTTTTAAAAATAGATACAAAATGCTGGAATAACTCAGCGGGTCAGGCAACATTTCTGGAGAACATGGAAAGGTAGCGTTTTGGATCGAGATCCTTTTTCAGACTCCAAGAGAGAATATAGCTAGGTGGGGCACAGGGAAGGGAGGGAGAACTTGTTTTCCACATTGCATCAACCTGCATTTTCTGGGGCAACACTGCTCAACACACTGCAGGAGATATTTATTACCCGGTATTGTAATGGCAACTTCAGTCTTTTCCAGTAAACTCTTCTAATTGCCATTACTCACAGGGAGCCGGACTGATCTTGATGCAAACCCAACAGAGAGATTTTCCAGACTTTTTTCTAGTTTAATTAGGTGTTTATTGAAGTAGTTGTGCAAACAAAGAAATTAACATACCAGGCTGTACTTATTTCACATTTCTCCCCATCTGCTCACAGCTCTCGTTGTAGGACTGAACTGTATCAGGCATGTGAATTTTCCACGGATTTCCGCGTTTTTAAATTTCATTTTCCGCGCTTTTTGCATGATTTCCGCGTTTTTCACTTTGCCAAATAAACGGAGAAATCGGATCGAAAAAAATAAAGAAAAAATAAACGATGCACAGACTTGTGATGAACATTAGGGTTCCGCTCGAGGTCGCTAGGGGTTCCACGAGAAATCCCCCTCGCGCGCCCTGGAAGTCTCCCCGAAAATGTGGCACCTAGGCTGGGCAAAGCAGCCAATCGGGACTTCCACAGCCGATCGGTGGGTTGAATTTGCAACTTGTGGCCGGGGCTCTGGAACTCCACCCAGCTGGAGCCGGCACATCTATCCCCATCGCCGACTTCTTTGGCCAGCTGGATAACCCAGCAAAGCTCTGGAACCAAGAGTGCCAGAAAATCAGTGATGGAACTGTAATGAGTAAATATTAAATTTAAGTGCAAGATTATATAACTAAATTAATTAAGACAGGGTTAAAATATAAAACACAGCAGAAAAGCCAATTACCACCTTTTTGGGCTGATTATCAATTAATGTGCGAATTTACTTCAAAATGTTATTAGCATACAGTGACATATTCACATTCTTTTGTAATGTCTGTTTTTACTTTGAAATGCACTAAAAGAGGCTTGAAACTGGTAATTTTGTGTGTAAATTTTCCAAATTTTCCAATTTTTTTACCCTGTTGTACAATGTGGGCAGCAAGCGCTGGGCTCTTTTCCCCTTTTTTTTAACCTCACTCACATGCCTGCTGTATACTCCTCTCCCTCCCTGCATCTAACTCCTACCAGTCCTTGCATCCAGATATACCACCTAGTTCTGGATCCTCCCAGTACGTATGCCCATCTATGTATTCATCTAACCACAGCCCCCAAATGTGCAAAATAATACGGCACGATATATCTAGACAAAATAATATAATATGCTCCTACAGCAGCATCCTCTGGATGCTCGCTGCCGTGCCCTGTGATGCCCGGCAATTGTGGCGGTTTATGTATTTAACCAAACTGCTGAAGCATCATTTGTTTAGACATCACAACCTCAATGGCAGATGAATAAATAAGCTGTATCAACCTCAATGGTGCAATATTTGTCACATGTGCAACGGCACTGTGAAATTCTTTTTGCATATTTACACATGCGGTCACCGCCATGCTCCACAGTCCGGTCGGCCCGCACGCACGATCTACTGGAGCAGTTCCAGATCCAGACGAGCCCCAGGCTCCTGCAGGGGCCTTCCTCCGTCACTGTCGACTGGTTCGGCCCGCGCACCGACGTCCCTCTCCTCTCCTCGCCCGGCCATCCTTGTGTCCCGGGGGCGCCTCCAGCGGCCGACATTGAAGATGCTGGAGGCATTGCCCCGGTTCACCCTCCTACCGGCCCTTGCTCCTCACGTCCCACGTCTCCAGCAGCTCCCTCCAGGTACCCCGGCTTCACGAGCCTTCGAGCGGGTCCCATATCCCACCGAGCCTTCGGGTCCTTCAGGCGGGCACCTCAGCAAGGCCTTCTCCTGTAAATTTATATTTACATACTATTTGCATGTATGCTAAACCAAAGAGTAACATTGTGAGTGATCAGGCAAGGTTTATGAATGATGGCAGCAAGCACTTGGCGAGAAGGTTGAAGAGGTAATGGCCAAGGGGGCAGGCATCCTTGACAATACTTCCAGCCTTCCTGATGCAACACTCGGTGAAGATGGACTGGATAGAAGGACATGGCGAGCCTTTGATGGACTGGAGATAGACAGGGTTGGCAAGGATGTCAAAGGTTATGGTGAGAAGGCAGGAGAATGGGGTTGAGAGGGAAATATAGATCAGCCATGATTGAATGGCGGAGTATACGATGGCCGAATGGCCTACTGCTGCTCCTATCACATGAACATGAGAAGTGGAGTTACGAATTGTAACAAAATCTAATGAAGGCAAAATATGTAGGAAGGATCTGCAGATGCTGGTTTACACCGAAGATAGACTCAAAATGCTGGAGTGACTCTGGAGGAAATGGATGGGTTATGTTTCAGGTCAGGACCCGTCATCTGCAGTTGTTTGTTTCTACACTTTGTGATGGGCTGGGCTGTGTTCATCGCTCTGTAGGTTCAGGCGGTCAGGAGCAGTGTAGTTGCCAGACCAGGCTGAGATGCATCCCATCAGAATACTTTCTGTAACACATCTGTAGAAGTTTGTGAGACATGTTGAATCTTCTCAGACACCTAAGGAAGTGAGTAGGCTGATGTTCATCCTTGAACATCACAAACGTGTGATGGCATCAGGGAATGGCACAGTGGTGCAGCCTTACACCGCCAGAGTCCTGGGTTCGATCCTGATTACAAGTGCTGTCTGTATGGAATTTGTATGTTCTCTCTGTGACCGTGTGGGTTTTCTCCGGGTGCTCCGCTTTCCTCCCACACCCCAAAGACGTCCAGCTTTTAATTGGCTTCGGTTAAATTGTAAATTGTCCCTATTATGTAGGGTAGTGCTATTGCTGGACGGCTCACACTCAGTGGGCCGAAGGGTCTGTTTCCGTGCTATATCTCCAAAGTAAAGTCCAAACTCAGTGGGTCAGGTAACATCTCTGAAGAACATGGATAGGTGTTATCCATGCATTGACAAAGAGAGTAGTACCGCAGAGGTTCCAAAATGCTGGGGGCCTACTTCATGACTGCCTTAGGTCGGTCAACTTGAAACATTTTCAAGAACACTTCATCCAGCGCTGATTGAGTATAAAGAAGGGTCCAAGTCAGAACCGTCGCCTATCCATGCCGTCCAGAGATGCTGCCTCCGGAAGTGGCTGCGCCTTGCGGCTGCAGCTCACAGGCAGTCTGTCTGTCTTTTTTTCTTTCTTTGTATATTGTTAGCGTTTAGATGTATGTAATTACCTATTTTTAGCTGTGTATATGTGGGGGGTGGGGGGAACCTTTAAAAAAAAATCTCTTCCTCAACGAAGATGCGACCTTTTTCTATGTCGTATCTCCATTCGCGCTACGGCCTAACACCGTGGAGTTGGCGGCCTCCAGCTGGGATCGACCTTGAATGCTCCGGTCGCAGGGCCGGGACTTACCGTCTCCACCTTCGGAGGCTTCGGGCACGGGCCCTGTGGACCGCAACATCGGGAGCTCGCAAGTCCCTGGCTGGCGACCGGCTTTCGGGAGCTCCAGCCGTAGCAGCTTCGACCGCCCCGAATCGCGAGGCTCGATCGACCCGTTCGCAGGACCTTCATCGGCCTGCTCGGCTCGGCCGCGGCACCTTCCATCGCCCGGCGGGGGCTTCAAAAGTCGGGAGCCTCGATCACCTCGAAGCAGCAGTTTGACTGCCTGACCGCGGGAGAAGAACAGAGGAGGAGACAAGACTTTTCTTTGCCTTCCATCACAGTGAGGGTGTGCCTGGAGGAATCACTGTGATGGTTGTCTGTGTTAAACCTATGTAATTGTGTGTCTTGTGCTCTTTATTGTTTATGACTGCATGGTAACGACAATTTCATTCAAATCTATTTTTGAATGACAGTAAAAGTAATTTGAATTTGCCTGACCCGCTGAGTTACTCCAGCATCTTGTTTAGGCGCAGAGCGATATGCCAGAGGAGGTAGTTGAGGAAGGTACTATAACAACATTTAATGGACATTTGGGCAGATACATGGATAGGAAAGGTTTAGGGGGATATGGACTAAATGCAGCCAGATGGGACTTGGGTAGATGGCCATCTTGGTCGGCATGGGCCATTGGGGCTGAAGGGTCTGTTTCCATGCTGTATGACCCTGACTCTATCTGCAGGTCCTTATGTCCATTGATTACTGGCAAATTGGACCTTGGTCACCAGTCATCAGAAGCAGGAAGTGATCATGATGATACTTTATTGTCACCTACCTAGGAACAGTGAAATTCTTTGTTTTGCATACCATCCAGTAAAATCATACTATAATAGATAAGTACGAAAGTGCAATGATTGTAGTGTAATAGTAGACTACAATCCAAACAGTAGACAGTAAACAGTAGATACTAATAGTAGACAAACAGTCCAAACAAACCGTCGCCATGTTTATGGCACCCACAAAGATTCAAAGCTCTTAAGAGTGCAGCCTTATCTTGGCCATAAAGGGCCGTTGTCATGACGACACCGATCCTCTCCGTCTGCCACCATCTTGAAAGCGGCCCATTGTTCAGCGTCTGCCGCCGACACCCTCTACCCCGGTTCCTGATCTTTGGGGTCGAGCAGGAGACGAGCCTCAGACTACTCCAGGCAGGTTCCAGGTTCAGCGGCGGGCGAGCCAGTCCTGCTGTTGAGGTGTGGCCTTCAAGTGGTGGTGATTATATGAATTTTGTGGGGGCGACACAGTGGCACAGCGGTAGAGCTACGGCCTTACAGCGCCAGAGACCCATGTTTGATCGTGACTACGGGTGCTGTCTGTACGGAGTTTGTATGTTCTCCCCGTGACCTGCATGGATTTTCTCCGAGATCTTCAGTTTCCTCCCACATCCCAAAGACGTACATGTTTGTATGTTAATTGGCTTGGTCATAAGGTCATAAGTAATAGGAGCGGAATTAGGTCATTCGGCCCATCAACTCTGCTCCGCCATTTAATCATGGCTGATCTAGCTCTCCCCATTCTCCTGCCTTCTCCCCATAATCCTTGACACCCGTACTAATCAAGAATCTATCTATCTCTGCTTGGCTTGGTATAAATATAAATTGTCCCTAGTGTGTTGTGGGATTATGTTAGTGTGTGGGGATCGCTGGTCGGTGCAGACTCAGTGGGCCGAAGGACCCGTTTTCGCTCTCTATCACTAAACTAAAAAAAGTCAATTGGTAGAAATGCACCTGGACACTGGAATTGTTGTCACAATACTGTCCTGAAACATCCTCATGAAAGGTTTTATGGCAGCTACTTTTTAAAAAAAAAGGAATTTGGTCTATTCTGTCGAAGATAGACATAAAATGCTGGAGTAATTCAGCAGGTCAGGCAGCATCTCTGGAGAAAAGGAATAGGTGACATTTCGGGTTGAGGCTCTTCTTCAGACTGAAAGTCAGGGGAGAAGGAAACTGAATGTATGAATAGGTACAGAACCTTTAACAAAACGGTTCTATTTTAGTCTATTCTGTCTTTGGATACAGGACTGGAATGGGTCAAAACGTGGGTCACAATATTTGCCAATGTCACCTCCACCTATTACATACGATTAACAAAGAACGGGAAATAATACAGCACAGGAACAGGCTCTTTAGCCCACAATATCCGTATCGAACCTGATGCCAAGATAAATTAATCTCATCTGGCTGCACAAGATCCATATCCTTCCATTCTCTGAATTCCCATTTGCCTATCAAATAACCTCTTAAATTGTATCTGCTTCCACCACCACCCCTACCTAGCAATGTGTGCCAGGGACTTGCCATCCAGTGTAAAAAATAACTTGTCCTGCACATCCTCTTTAAACTTTTCCCTTCTCACCTCAGAGTTATGCCCCTTATAGTCTGTATTTCCACCCCTTGGAAAATGGTTTAGATCGCATGTAAATTGTATCAATTCATTTTCAGATCAGTGCAAGCTGTTTGGGCTTGAATTCCAAATATGATGAGACTTGTGGTGAAAAGATTTTTGTAGATGAATCTACCTTGACTTGGATGTTTAAAAAAAAAAAAAGCTGAATCTCATTTCATGCACAGTTATACCAGTGACTAAAATGATGAATGATACAGCATTTATGCAGAAGGAAAGGACTGATAGATGAGACAGGCTTTGGCAAAAGCATTTTCTATGGCTGAATGCTGGGGAAAAAAAGTCAATTATATTTTCCTGTTTTATTTATGGTAGTTATATATACTGCAGTACAGGGTGTTGTCAGATAAAATGACGGAGACGCATTCATTCCAGTTTCTAGTTCCACTTGCATTTAAGTATTCTACAAACATAGTGGAATTTGCAGCTGTTATAATTGTTTTTTTAAACCTCAAATTATTCTAATGTAGTGTAATGGTGGCGCAGCGGTAGAGTTGCTGCCTTATAGCGCCGGAGACCCGGGTTCCTTCCTGATGATGGGTGCTGTCTGTATGGAGTTTGTATATTCTCCCGGTGATCTGCGAGGGTTTTCTCCGGGCGCTCCGGTTTCCTCCCACATCCACATGTACAGGTTAGTAGGTTAATTGGCTTTGGTAGTGTGTGTAGGATTGTGTTAGTGTGCGGGGATCGCTGGTCGGCGCAGACTCAGTGGGCCGAAGGGCCTGCTTCTGTGCTGTATCTCTAAACTAAACTAAACTAAAGTTCTTGAGTTTTTTTTAGATTTAGATTTTTTAGATTTAGAGATACAGCGCGGAAACAGGCCCTTCGGCCCACCGGGTCCGCGCCGCCCAGCGATCCCCGCACATTAACACTATCCTACACACACTAGGGACAATTCTCTTTTTAACATTTACCCAGTCAATTAACCTACATACCTGTACGTCTTTGGAGTGTGGGAGGAAACCGAAGATCTCGGAGAAAACCCACGCAGGTCACGGGGAGAACGTACAAACTCCGTACAGACGGCGCCTGTAGTCAGGATCGAACCCGAGTCTCCGGCGCTGCATTCGCTGTAAGACAGCAACTCTACCGCTGCACGCCCCAGTTTCTAGGTCCTAGGACACAAAAATCCGTACCGCAGATTTATGTAAGAATCTGTAGCCACAAACACTCTATTCAGTACAAAAGCCTGATTATTCAAGCATTTTAAATTTACGTTCAACAGCGTTCGATTTTCTAGGAAGAGGGAAGACAGCAGCTGTTGTAAACACTGCTTTGATTTGAGTTGAAGTTAATGCTGCATTGCTATACTATCTTTTATCTATCTTCAATACCATTCTGTGATCAATAATCTGTTAAACTCTTGAATTTAGAAATTGAAAGCAAAAGAGAATTTTAAAATTCTCACCAAGTATGTTTGTTCCGTCAGTATTTAGATTAGTCTCTCGTGCGGGAAATAATAAACCAACACTGGGCAGCATAGTGTGTGATGCAGTGGGAGAGTTGCTCCCTCACGGCGCCAGAGACCCAGGTTTGATCCTGACTATGGGTGCTGTCTGTGTGGAGTTTATACGTTCTCTCCGTGACAGCGTGGGCTTCCTCTGGGTGCTCCAGTTTCTTCCCATGTTACAAAGGCTTGCAGAGTTGTAGGTTATTTGGCTTCTATAAATTGTCCTACGTGTGTATGGCGTGGCTTCAAGTGGGCCGAGGGGATTGTTTCTGCGCTGTATTTCCAAACTAACCTTAATACAAAAAACAATACCAATACTAGCTAGAGAATTGGGCCCGAAATCAACTCTTGCCTGAGTGGATTCTCCCATGGGACTAACCTAAATAATGCACATATAAAGAAATGTCAGGATCTCAATGATGCTTTATGCAATGGTTCAATATACAAAGATCGTTACCTAACATTCGTGATTCAGCCCACCACAGTGGCTTCGTTCGCAAACGTGGATGGAATTAGAACCAAGTTTGGCCGAGTGTACTGGATCAGAGTGGGGCACTGAGAACGCATCCTTGCAGGGTGCTGTCTCCTATCCTCACCGATTGAAGTGCGTGGACCAGAAAGGAGGGATCGGGGAGGAGGAGGAGGGGTGGGTGGGGGCGGTAGGGGGCGGAGTAGAGGGTTCAGGTGTGGGAGAGGGGTAGGGGTGGAAGGAGAAGGGATGGGGTAGAGGGGTGAGGGGGCAGAGAAGGGGTGAGGGGGCAGAGGAGGGGTGAGGGGGCAGAGGAGGGGTGAGGAAGCAGAAGAAGGGGGGGCAGAGGAGGAGTGAGAGGGCAGAGGAGAGGTGAGGGGGCTGAGGAGGGGTGAGGGGGCAGAGAAGGGGTGAGGGGGCAGAGAAGGGGTGAGGGGGCAGAGGAGAGGTGAGGGGGCTGAGGAGGGGTGAGGAGCTGTGGGGGGGGAGGAAGGGTGATGCAGGGGGGAGGAGGGATGTTGGGGGGGCAAGACTTATTTTGCAGACCTTTTCATACACTCTAACATTCCTTGAGCTTTAATGTTCTACATTCGGGTTTCCTGGGTTTGAAAAACATTTTTTGTGCTTCAATGTTCTCGTACGCTCTCTTCCTTCCTTTCACTCCCTGGAGAAATCCATGTTTTCGTAAACAGAAAATCAAAAGTGAAAACTATACTTCCAGCACCTGGCAGTTGACACGATCGGTAATTATGGGAGGAAACGAGATGAATTTTGGCAATATTGCCCTGCCCTTTCCCGTAACTTGCAGGCATGCTAACGGGTACGTTTCATTCTCTCTTTCAGGTTCGTTGCTCCGTAACTTTAATTCAGAATGCCATTAGTGAAGAGGAACATTGAGCCAAGATATCTGTGCCATACAGTACTGCCAGGGAGTATCCGTAATGAATTGGAATGTGTCACAAACATCTCTCTCGCAAATGTAATCCGACAGTTGAGTAGCCTCAGTAAGTACTTTGCATTTCACCTTGAATGTCTTTTCCCTTCATTATATTTGTGAGACGTTGTTGCAAACTAGATCGTATTGCGCAACACTGGGTGAAAATTAATTAAATAACTAAGGGGGCTGCAGGTGCTGGTTTACAAAAAAAAACACAAAATTGGCGGCACGGTGGTGCAGCAGTCGACTGGCTGCCTAACAGCGCCAGAGACCCGGTCCTGACTACGGGGTGCTGCCTGCATGTTCTCCCCTGTGTGACACGTGGGTTTATCATATCTATACAGCCGGAAACAGGCCTTTTCGGCCCTCCAAGTCCGTGCCGCCCAGCGATCCCCGTACACTAACACTATCCTACACCTACTAGGGACAATTTTTACATTTTACCCAGCCAGTTAACCTACATACCTGTACGTCTTTGGAGTGCTCCGGTTGCCACCCACATTCCAAAGACGTGCATGTTCTTAGGCTAATTGGCTTCTGTAAATTGTCCCCAGACTGTATGGTAGATCTAGTGTGCAGGTGATTGCTGGTTGGCGCGGACACAGTGGGCCAAAGGGCATGTTTCCACACTGTATCTCTAAAACTAAACTAAAGGTGCTGGAGTAACTCAGTGGGTCAGGCAGCATCTCTGGAGGACACGGATAGGTGACATTTCAGGTCAAGATACTCCTTAAATTTATCAGCGATGGTTTCCGTAATTTGTAAAGTAAAATTACTCCTAATTATAGTTATTCATGAAAGATCGCTAATGCGTCCAAAGGTAGGACAATAGAGTTGAGAGGGAAAGATAGATCAGCCATGATTGAATGGGGGAGTAGACTCCGTGGGCCGAATGGCCTAATTCTTCTCCCATAACATAAACATATCCCTCGAAACCTTTCCTATCGATGTACTTGTCCAAATGTCTTTAATTGTTGTTACTGTACCTGCGTCGACTACCTCCTCTAGCAACTCGTTCCATTTACCCACCACCCTCTGAGTGGAAAAGCTGCCCCTCAGGTTCCTATTCATCTTTGATATTTGTTTTAAACCTCCAGGTAAATATGCAGAAGATATATTTGGAGAGCTCTTCAACGAGGCTCATAGCTTCTCCTTCAGGGTTAACTCCCTGCAGGAACGTGTGGACCGGCTCTCCGTTAGTGTGACCCAGCTGGATCCTAAAGAGGAAGAGCGTAAGTCTATGAATCCAGAATTTTACAGGGCGAGCAAACTGGATATGAATGTATTTCAAAGATAGACATAAATGGCTGGAGTAACTCAGTGGGTCAGACAGCATCTCTGGAGAAAGGGAATAGATAACCTCTCGGGTTGAGACGCTTCTTCAAGCTCATGTCTCATGTTCAAATTCGGCCTTTCGGCCCATCAATTCTATTCCGCATGTCATTCAGCATGGTGGGACAGAGGTAGAGTTGCTGCCTTACAGCGCTGGAGATCCAGGTTCTATCCTGACCGGTGCTGTCTGTACAGAGTTTGTATCTTCTCCCCATTCTCTACCTCAGAAGGCAGTGGAGGCCAATTCTCTGAATGCATTCAAGAGAGAGCTAGATGGAGGTCTTAAGGATAGTGGAGTCAGGGGGTATGGGGAGAAGGCAGGAACGGGTACTGATTGAGAATGATCAGCCATGATCACATTGAATGGCGGTGCTGGCTCGAAGGGCCGAATGGCCTCCTCTTACACCTATTGTCTATTGTCTATTGTGACCGCGTGAGTTTTCTCTGGGTGCTCCGATTTCCTCCCACACCTCAAAGACGTACAGATTTGTGGGCGAATTGGCTTCTGTAAATTGTAAACGCGTTACCAGGGGTGGTGGTGGAGGCAGATACGATAGTGGTGTTTAAGGGGCTTTGAGATAGGCACATGGATATGTAAGAAATGGAGGTTAATTTATCTTGGCATCATGTTATTGTTTCATTTAGTTTTGGTTTAGTTTATTGTCATGTGTATGGAAAAGCTTTTTTGTTACGTGCTATCCAATCCGACTGTACATGATTACAGTCCAGCCATCCACAGTGTGCAGATACAGGACAAAGGGAATATCGTTTAGTGCAAGATAAAGTAAAATTAAAGCTAGTCCAAGGGTCTCAAATGGAGTACATGGGAGGACACGACCATTCTCCAGCTGGTGAGAGGACGGTTCAGTTGCCTGATCACAGCTGGGAAGAAATTATAAAAGGACTGGACAAGCTAGATGCAGGAAAAATGTTCCCAATGTTGGGGGAGTCCAGAACCAGGGGCCACAGTCTTAGAATAAAGGGGAGGCTATTTAAAACTCAGGTGAGCAGAAACTTTTTCACCCAGAGAGTTGTGAATTTGTGGAATTCTCTGCCACAGAAGACAGTGGAGGCCAATTCACTGGATGAATTTGAAAGAGAGTTAGATAGAGCTCCAGGGGCTAGCGGAATCAAGGGATATGGGGAGACTGCAGGCACGGATTACTGATTGTGGATGATCAGCCATGATCACAATGAATGGCGGTGCTGGCTCGAAGGGCCAAATGGTCTCCTTCTATGTTTCTTTGTAAACTGTCCCTGAATCTGGAGGTGTGCGTTTTCACACTTCTGTACCTATTGCCTGATGGGAGAGGGGAGAAGAGGGAGTGACCGGGGGTGTGACTGGTCCTTGATTATGCTGCTGGCCTTGCCAAGTCTTAACCCCCATCTTTGGCGACGTAGGGTGTGGGCTTATTATTGTCACGTGTACGGGGATACAGTGAAAAGATTTGCTTCAAGATTTCTCGAAGATAACAAGCTGTGGCGTAATTAATTGTTGGCGAAGGGGCCAACCAGGGGAAAATATCAGACCAGGTTTGCACTCAGTACCACCCCGCCCATGTGGGTGTATTACTTTAAAAGACCAGGCTGCTTTGACTGAAGGACCAAGAGTCCAACAATAAATGGGCAGCATGGTGGCACAGCGGTAGTGTTGCTGCCTTACAGCGCCAGAGACCCGAGTTCCATCCTATCTGTGGGTGCTGTCTGTACGGAGTTAGTACGTTCTCCATGTGACCACTTGGGTTTTCTCTGGGTGCTCCGGTTTCCTCCCACACGCCAAAGACATATGTTAATTGGCTTTGGGTGTTAGGGGTTATGGGGATAAGGCAGGAGAATGGGGTTGAGAGGGAAAGAAAGATCAGGCATGATGGAATGGTGGAGTAGACTCAATGGGCTGAATGGCCTAATTCTTCTGTTAGAATTTATGAACTTAATTAAAAATAGTAAATTGTACCAGTGTGTAAGATAGTGTTATTGTATGGGGATCACTGGTCGGCACAGACTCGGTGGGCCGAAGGTCCAGTTTCCTCGCTATATCTCTAATGTCTAAATGTACAAACAAGGAACTGCAGATGCTGGCTTACACAGAGTGCTGGAGTAACTCAGCATGTCAGGCAGCATCTCGAGAGAACATGGATAGGTGACGTTTCGGGTCCTGACCCTTCTTTGGTCTTTGGACAGTCTTTTGAAGAAGGGTCCCGACCCGAAACATTGCCTATCCATGTTCTCCAGAGATGCAGCCTGACCCGCTGAGTTACACCAGCAGTTTCAGCTCCACAGTAAATCAGTATTCTGCAGGGCAGCACTGTGGACTATCAGTGTAAAGTGGTTCTGCAGTACTCTTAACTCTACTAGATACTTTTTGCTTAAACCAGTATAGTTATAACCAGTTATGTTTATAGCAGTATACATAAAATCATGAGGGAAATAGATAGTGAAAACATGGTAGTCTTTTACCCAGGGTTGAGGATCAAGACCCAGAGGGCATAGGTTTAAGGTGGTAGGGTAAAGATTTAATTGAAATCCGAGCAGCAACATTTTGCACCTGGAAGGTGGTGGATATATGAAACGAGATGCCAGAGGAGGTAGTTGAGACAGGGATATAACAGCATTCAAAAGTCTTTTAGACAGGTACTAGGATAGGAAATGCCAATTGCGGGCAGCTGGGGCTAGTGTAGATGGGCCATCATGGTTGGCCAGCGCAGTTTAAGCCAAAGGGCCTGTTTCCGTGCTGTATGACTCTGTAATGTCTGAAAATAACATGGTGATGGTTTGCACAGAATAACATCAGTTACTTTCTATTTCCAGTGTCACTTCAAGATATCACGATGCGGAAAGCCTTTCGAAGCTCCACCGTTCAAGACCAGCAACTCTTTGACCGCAAATCGCTACCCATTCCACTGCTGGAAACGTACAGCATCTGTGAGAAACCTCCACCTCTCAACATCCTTTCGGCGTACAGGTCAGTAAAACCTGAATCCTCGAAAAATCTAATTTTTTTGTATTAAAATTGGATTTTGGGATGAAGTAAACTAACCTCGTAATTTAATGAATTGGAACCAAGCCTAATCTTAAGATCAAATGAAGAATGGCACGTAAGAAGCAAGGGGACATGGGACAAGATGTAGTCAAGCTGGAAAGGGTACAGAGAAGATTTACGAGGATGTTGCTAGGACTAGAGGGTGTGAGCTATAGGGAGCGGTTGAGCAGGCTGGGTCTCTATTCCTTGGAGTGCAGGAGGATGAGGGGTGATCTTATAGAGGCGTCCAAAATCATGGGAGGAATAGATCGGGTAGATGTAGTCTCTTGCCAGAGGACATAGGTTTAAGGTGAAGGGGAAAAGATATAATTGGGATCTGAGAAGGTAACTTTGTCACACAAAGGGTGGTGGGTGTATGAAACAAGCTGCCAGAGGAGATAGTTGAGGCAGGGACTATCCCAACTTTAAGAGACAGTTGGACAGGTAAAAGGATAGGATAGGTTTAGAGGGATATTGGCCAAACGCGGACAGGTGGGACGAGTGTAGATGGGATATGTTGGTTGTGTGGGCAAGTTGGGCCATCATGATTCTCTGTAACTGTAAGGGCTGCACAGTGGCGCAGCAGTAAAGTTGCTGCCTTACAGCTCCAGAGACCCAGGTTCGACACTGGCTATGGGTGTTGTCTGTACGGAGGTGTCTGTATGTGGGTTCTCCCCGTGACCTGCGTGGGTTTTCTGCGGGAGCTCCGGTTTCCTCCCACTCCCCAAAGAATTAGAGGTTTGTAGGTTAATTGTCTTGGTATCATTGTAAGTTGTCCCTAGTGTGTGTAGGACAGTGTTAGTGTACGGGGGATCGCTGGTCAGCCTGGACTCGGTTAGCCGAAGGGCCTGTGTCCGCGCTCTATCTATAAACTAAACTAAACTGAAAGCAACCTGAAAGTTTGGTAAAGTTTTGCCTGGAGTTCAAAACTTTGAATCTCCATTGAGTTATTGCATTGTCCTTGGATTCCCTTTTCTGCATTCTTTTTGAAGTTTGCTAAAAGTTCTGCTTCAAATAGATGTACATCAAAGCAGTTCCCATAGATTACTGCAAAAAAATCATAAAATAGACAAATTTGTCTCATTCTCTCATGTTGGATCAATAGGACAGACTTCTCTCGGTTTTATAATGAGGGCTTTAGTTTGTGTTATTTTTAGTTTTAGAGATACAGCACGGAAACAGGCCCTCGACACACCGGGTCCACATCGATAGCGATCCCCGCACATTAACACTATCCTACACACAGTAAGGACAGTTTACAATTATACCAAGCCAATTAGCCTACAAACCTGCACGCCTTTGAAGTGTGGTAGGAAACGAAAGATCTCGGAGAAAACCCACGTGGTCAACGGGAGAACGTACGAACTCCATACAAACAGCACCCATAGTCAGGATCGAACCTGGGTCTCTGGCCCTGCAAGCATTGTAAGGCAGCAACTCTACCGCTGCGCCACCGTGCCGCCTTAGTTAATAGGACTGCTAGTTAATAGAATTTATTATACTGCATACATGGTCCAACTGTGCAATGAGATAAGGAGTGCCTGCAGGGTTATATATAGGCAACCGAACTGTCTGCTCACCAACTAAAGAGTGGACCTGACTTTCCATCATCGGAGACCTTCGCACTATCTTTAATCGCACTTTACTGGACTTTATCTTGCACTAAAAGTTATACCCTTTATCCTGTATCTGTACACTGTGGACAGCTTGATTGCAGTTGTGTATAATGTTTCCGCTAACTAGATAGCAATCAACAAAAGGCTTTACACTGTACCTTGGTACATGTGACAATAGTTAGTTTAGTTCATTGTCACGTATACCAAGGCATAGTATACCAAAGCTTTTGTTGCGTCCGAACCAGTCGGTGGAAAGACTATACACAGTTACAATCGAGCCATCTACAGTGTACAGATACATGATAAAGGAAATAATGTTTAGTGCAAGATAAAGTCCAGTAACGTACAATTAAAGATAGTCCTTGGGTCTCCATTGAGGTAGATAGTAGCTCAGGACTGCTCTCTAGTTGTGGTAGGATAGTTCAGTTGCCTGATAAGAGCTGGAAAAAAACTGTCCATGAATCTGGAGGTGTGCGTTAATAAACTAAGCTTAACACTAAACTGTTTGGAAGTAGTAGGTAAAGTTTAGGCAGAATATAACATTAAAATTCTACTGTGAATCAAGTAGGTGATTGTTAACTACCAGTGTATTAGAATAGTTCAGTTTAGAGATACAGTGCGGAAACAGGCCCTTCGGCCCACCGAGTCCGCGCCGACCAGCGATCCCCACACATTTAACACTATTCTACACACACTCGGGACAATTTACCTTTCTATCAAGCCAATTAACCTACAACCCTTTTTCGTCTTTGGAATGTGGGAGGAAACCGAAGATCTCGGAGAAATCCCACACGGTCACGGGGAGAACGTACAAACTCCGTACAGACAGCACCTGTACGATCATAGAAAAATAGAAAATAGGTGCCATTTGGCCCTTCAAGCCAGCACTGCCATTCAATATGATCATGGCTGATCATCCAAAATCAGTACCCCGTTCCTGCTTTCTCCCCATATCCCTTGATTCCCTTAGCCCTAAGAGCTAAATCTGACTCTCTCTTGAAAACATCCAGTGAATTGGCCTCCACTGCCTTCTGTGGCAGAGAATACCACAGATTCACAACTCTCTGGGTGAAAACATTTTTCCCCATCTCAGTCCTGAATTCTTATTCTTAACCCTTATTAACCCTTACCGCACCTGGAGTATTGTGTGCAGTTTTGGTCTCCTAACCTGAGGAAAGACGTTCTTGCCTTAGAGGGAGTACAGAGAACGTTCACCAGATTGATCCCTGGGATGGCGGGACTTTCATATGAGGAAAGACTGGATAGACTGGGCTTGTACTCGCTGGAATTTAGAAGACTGAGGGGGGATCTTATAGAAACATATAAAATTCTTAAGGGGTTGGAGAGGCTAGATGCGGGAAGATTGTTCCCGATGTTGGGGGAGTCCAGAACCAGGGGCCACAGCTTAAGGATAAGGGGGAAGTCTTTTAGGACCGAGATGAGAAAAAATTTCTTCACACAGAGAGTAGTGAGTCTCTGGAATTCGCGGCCACAGAAGGTAGTTGAGGCCAGTTCATTGGCTATATTTAAGAGGGAGTTAGATGTGGCCCTTTTTGCTAAAGGGATCAGGGGGTATGGAGAGAAGGCAGGTACAGGCTACTGAGCTGGATGATCAGCCATAATCATATTGAATGGCGGTGCAGGCTCGAAGGGCCGAATGGCCTACTCCTGCACCTATTTTCTATGTTTCTATGTAAGAACCCCTTATTCTTAAACTGTGAGCCCTGGTTCTGGACTCCCCCAACACCGGGAACATTTTTCCTGCAAAATATAAAGATCTATAACCAGGGTCTCCGGCGCTGTAAGTGCTGGAAGGCAGTAACTTTGCCTCTGTGTCACCAAGCCTCCCTTATTGAATACTTGCTTATTATAATTGGATGAAATAGGCTTTAAATACATATTGTAATACTTATGTGTTACAAATCTTCAATTTCAGTTTAGTTTATTGTCACGTGTACAGTTGCTTGCTAACCAGTCAGGTGAAAGACAATACATGATTACAATCGATCCATTTACAGGGTATAGATGATAAGGGAATAACGTTTAGTGCAAGGTAAAGCCAGTGAAGTCCGAACAAGGATAGGCCAAGAGTCTCCAGGATCTTCTGCCAAACTTAAGACTAATCCACGGGAAATTTAAATATATGGGGATATCTACAAGTTTTAACGTAGAACTAAGCCATTCAGTCCAACACTCTGAGTGTGTTAAGAAGGAACTGCAGATGCTGGTTTAAACCGAAGATAGACACAAAATGCTGGAGTAACTCAGCGGGACAGGCAGCATCTTTGGAGAGAAGGAATGGGTGACGTTTCGGGTCGAGGGCCTTCTTCAATTTGAAGAAGGGTCTCGACCCGAAACGTCACCTATTCCTTCTCTCCAGAAATGCTGCTTGTCTCGCTGAGTTACAATAGACAATAGGTGCAGGAGGAGGCCATTCGGCCCTTCAAGCCAGCACCGCCATTCAATGTGATCATGGCTGATCATTCTCATTACTCCAGCACTTTGTGTCTATCTCCAACTCTCTATGAATGTGCAGATACCTGATTTTATACTTTCTGATCAGGAATCACTGATCCCCCTTTTCCTTTGTCCATGTAATTTTGAACTTCGGCATAGTTTCTGCTTTGAATACTAACGCTGGAGCCCGGTTAAAATTGTAATGAGCCTCCATTGTCCATTCTGAGGCGACAGTCCAGCAGTTCTGTCAGTGTGAATAGCTGAATGCTGGCAGCCGCACACACGCAGGACAATGCAACCCAAAATCTTTCATGAATCAATTCCTCACGCAGTTGATTTAGACTTTAGAGATGCAGCGTGGAAACAGGACCTTGGCCCACCGAGTCCATGCCGACCAGCGATCACCCTGCACACTAACACTATCCTACATATAGTTAGACACAAAGTACTGGAGTAACTCAGCAGGTCCGTCAACATTTTCTGAGAAAAGGAATAGATGACGTTTGGGTCAGACCTTTCTGAAGGAGGGCTCCGACTCGAAATGTCACCTATTCTCTTTCTCCAGAGATGTTGCCTGTCCCGCCGAGTTACTCCAGCATTTTATGTCTATCTTCGGTATGAGCAACATCTGCAGTTCCTTCCTAAACAGTATCCGACACACCAGGGACGATTTACAATTTTTACCGAAGCAAAATTAACCTACAAACCTGTACATCTTTAGAGTGTTTGGAGGAAACTGGAGCTCCCGGAGAAAACCCACACGGTCAAAGGGAGAAAGTCAAAACTCCGTATGGACAGCTCCCATAGTCAGGATCAAACACTGATCTCTGGTGCTGTGAAGCAGCAACTCTACTGCTGTGTCACCATACCCCCTATTGTAAAACATAAGATCAGGAGGAAGCAGCTAAATTATTTCAGATGTACCTAATTATTGATTTTAATGGTTCTTTTTTAATTGTCTTGTAAGGTTGCAGCCATGAGATTGAGTGAAAATTGTATTAAATTTGCCTTCACTGGGAGAAGGCTATTGGGTCCAAAGATTAGTATACCATGATGCAGCTGTACAGAGCCCTCCATAATGTTTGTGACAAAGACCCATCATTTATTTATTTGCCTCTGTACTCCACAATTTGAATATGTAATAGAAAAAATCACATGTGGTCAAAGTACACATTGTCAGATTTTAATAAAGGCCATTTTTATACATTTTGGTTTCACCATGTAGAAATTACAGCTGTGTTTATACATAGTCCCCCCCATTTCAGGGCACCATAATGCTTGGGACACATGGCTTCACAGGTATTTTTAATTGCTCAGGTGTGTTTAATTGCCTCCTTAATGCAGGTATAAGAGAGCTCTCAGCACCTAGTCTTTCCTCCAGTCTTTCCATCACCTTTGGACACTTTTGTTGCTGTTTATCAACACGAGGACCAAAGTTGTGCCAATGAAAGTCAAAGAAGCCATAATGAGACTGAGAAACAAGAATAAAACTGTTAGAGACATCAGCTAAACCTTAGGCTTACCAAAATCAACCGTTTGGAACAGGATCGTTCCGAGTCAGCATGGATTTACGAAGGGGAAATCGTGCTTGACTAATCTACTGGAATTTTTTGAGGATGTAACTAGGAAAATTGATTGGGGAGAGCCGGTGGATGTGGTGTACCTCGACTTTCAGAAAGCCTTCGACAAGGTCCCACATAGGAGATTGGTGGGCAAAATCAGAGCACATGGTATTGGAGGTAGGGTACTGACATGGATAGAAAGTTGGTTGACACAGAAAGCAAAGAGTGGGGATAAATGGGTCCCTTTCAGAATGGCAGGCAGTGACTAGTGGGGTACCGCAAGGCTCGGTGTTGGGACCGAGTTTGGAGTTTACAATATACATCAATGACTTGGATGAAGGGATTAAAAGTGCCATTAGCAAATTTGCCGATGATACAAAGCTAGGTGGCAGTGTGAACTGTGAGGATGATGCTATGAGGTTGCAGGGTGACTTGGACAGGTTGTGTGAGTGGGCGGATGCATGGCAGATGTAGTTTAATGTAGATAAGTGTGAGGTTATCCACTTTTGGGTTAGAATAGGAAGGCAGATTATTATCTGAATGGTGTCAAGTTAGGAAAAGGGGACGTACAACGTGATCTGGGTGTCTTAGTGCATCAGTCACTGAAAGGAAGCATGCAGGTACAGCAGGCAGTGAAGAAAGCCAATGGAATGTTGACCTTCATAACAAGAGGAGTTGAGTATAGGAGCAAAGAGGTCCTTCTGCAGTTGTACAGGGCCCTAGTGAGACCGCACCTGGAGTACTGTGTGCAGTTTTGGTCTCCAAATTTGAAGAAGGATATTCTTGCTTTTGAGGGCGTGCAGCGTAGGTTTACTAGGTTAATTCCCGGAATGGCGGGACTGTCATATGTTGAAAGACTGGAGCGACTATGTTTGTATACACTGGAATTTAGAAGGATGAGAGGGGATCTTATCGAAACGTATAAAATTATTAAGGGGTTGGACACGTTAGAGGCAGGAAACATGTTCCCAATGTTGGGGGAGTCCAGAACCAGGGGCCACAGTTTAAGAATAAGGGGTAGGCCATTTAGAACAGAGATGAGGAAAAACTTTTTTAGTCAGAGAGTTGTGAATCTGTGGAATTCTCTGCCTCAGAGGGCAGTGGAGGTCAATTCTCTGAATACATTCAAGAGAGAGCTAGATAGAGCTCTTAAGGATAGCGGAGTCAGGGGGTATGGGGAGAAGGCAGGAACGGGGTACTGATTGAGAATGATCAGCCATGATCACATTGAATGGCGGTGCTGGCTCGAAGGGCCGAATGGCCTTCTCCTGCACCTATTTTCTATTGTCTATTGACTATCATTAAGAAGAAAGAGGGCACTGGTGAACTTACTAATCACAAAGGGACTGGCAGGCCAAGGAAGACCTCCACAGGTGATGACAGAAGAATTTGCTCTATAATAAAGAAAAATCCCCAAACACCTGTCTGACAGATCAGAAACATTCTTCAGGAGTCAGGTGTGGATTTGTCAATGACCACTGTCCACAGAAGACTTCATGAACAGAAATACAGAGGCTACACTGCAAGATGCAAACCACTGGTTAGCTGCAAAAATAAGATGGCCGGGTTACAGTTTGCCAAGAAGTACTTAAAAGAACAAACAAAGTTCTGGAAAAAGGTCTTGTGGACAGATGAGACAAAGATTAACTTATATCAGAGTGATGGCAAGAGCAAAGTATGGAGGAGTGAAGAAACTGCCCAAGATCCAAAGCATACCACCTCATCTGTGAAACACGGTGGTGGGGGTGTTATGGCCTGGGCATGTATGGCTGCTGAAGGTACTGGCTCACTTATCTTCATTGATGATACAATTGCTGATGGTCGTAGCATAATAAATTCTGAAGTGTATAGACACATCCTATCTGCTTAAGTTCAAACAAATGCCTTAAAACTCATTGGCTGGCGGTTCATTCTACAGCAAGACAATGATCCCAAACAGGTCGGGCAGCATCTCGGGAGAGAAGGAATGCTGCCCAACCTGCTGAGTTACTCCAGCACTTTGTGAATAAATACCTTCGATTTGTACCAGCATCTGCAGTTATTTTCTTATACTAATGATCCCAAACATACTGCTAAAGCAACAAAGGAGTTTTTCAAAGCTAAAAAATGGTCAATTCTTGAGTGGCCAAGTCAATCACCCGATCTGAACCCAATTGAGCATGCCTTTTATATGCTGAAGAGAAAACTAAAGGGGACTAGCCCCCAAAACAAGCATAAGCTAAAGATGGCTGCAATACAGGCCTGGCAGAGCATCACCAGAGAAGACACCCAGCAACTGGTGATGTCCATGAATCGCAGACTTCAAGCAGTCATTGCATGCAAAGGATATGCAACAAAATACTAAACATGACTACTTTCATTTACATGACTTTGCTGTGTCCCAAACATTATGGTGCCCTGAAAGCATGTTAGCATGTGTTAACACTGCTGTAATTTCTACATGGTGAAACCAAAACGTATAAAAAATGGCCTTTATTAAAATCTGACAATGTGCACTTTAACCACATGTGATTTTTTTTTCTATTACAAATCGCAAATTGTGGAGTACAGAGGCAAATAAATAAATGATGTATCTTTGTCCCAAACGTTGTGGAGGGCACAGTATGTCATCGGTGAGACACTCCACACTTAGAGTGTTGGTCACCCAGCTATGGGAAGGATGCCGGTATGTTGGAAAGGGTTCAGAAGAGATTCACCAGGATGTTGCCTGGGCTTGCAGACTTGAGCTGTAGGGAGAAGCTGTAGGGAGAGGCTGGATTGGCTGTTTTTTTTGTCTTTGGAGCTTAAGAGGCTGAGGGGCAACCCTGTTGAGGTGTACAAGATCATGAGAGCCATGGATAAAGTGAATACTCACAGTCTTTTCCCCAAGGTAGAGTGTTCTACAACTAGAGGGTAGAGGCTTAAGGTAAGAGAAGAATGATTTAAGAGGGACCTCAGGGCAATATTTTCACTTGGAGGGTAGTCCGTACTTGGAATGAGCAGCCAGAGGAAGCTATGGAGATGGATACAATTCCAACTGTATCGGAACCTTTTTCCCAGGATGGGAAATGGTGGAGGGCATAGCTTTAAGGTAAGATGGGCAAATTTAAATGAGATGTGCGGTGGATGTTTTTTACACAGAAGTTGGTGAATGCGTGGAGCCCGTTGCCTGCGGTAGTCAGCAAGGCAGATACGATAGTGGTGTTTAAGAGATTTTTGGATAGACGCATGGATATGGAGGGATAAGGTTTACGTGCGGGTAGATAAGAGATGTCTTCGCATCAAGTTCTGCAAAAGCATTGTGGACCGAAGGGCCTGTTCGTGTACTGTACTACTCTATGTTCTATAACTTTCAAAAAACATTTGGACAGGTATGGATAGGAATGCTTCAGAGGTGAATGGGGTAAATGTTGGCAAATGGGACTGCTTCGACTTGGTCGGCACGGACAAGGTGGCTGAAGGGCCTGTTTCCAAGATGTATGGCTCTGTGAAATTTGGTCTAGAGTCGTACAGCACGGAAACAAGGCTTTCGCCCCAACTCATCCATGCTGGCCAAGATGCCCCGCCTAAGCTAGTCCAATTTGCCCGCGTTTGGCCCAGATCCCTCTAAAACTTCCCTGTTCATTTGACTTAAGATCAAGATAATTTTAATAAACCTTTTTACTTGTCCTAAGTTGTTATTCAGCTCAAAGTTGAACTGGTCAGAGAAATATTAATCCACTTATTGGACTTGTACCATAATGTCCATGGTACCACGTTAGATGCCAATTTCCATCGTAGAGGCTGAGATTAGCGGAGATTGACAGATTCCTGATTAGTAAGGATGTCAAATGTTATGGGGAGAAGGCAGGAGAATGGAGTTGAAAGGGAAATATAGGATCAGCCATGATTGAATGCAGAGTAGACTTGAAGGGCCGAATGGCTTAATTTTGCTCCTAAGTCATATGAATTTATGAGAAGTGGAGTTACAAGTTGTAACAAAATCGAATGAAGGGAAAATATGTAGGAAGAACCTGCAGATACTGGTTTACACCAAAGACAGACCAAAAGTGCTGGGGTAACGCAGCAGGTCAGGCGGCATCTCTGGAGAAGAGGAATAGGTGACATTTTGGATGGAGAAGTCTGAAGAAGGGTCTCGACCTGAACCGTCACCTATTCCTTTTCTCCAGAGATATTGCCTGACCCACTGAGTTATTCCAGCACTCTGTGAAACGTCACCTATCCATGTTCTCCAGAGATGCTGCCTGACCCACTGAGTTACTCCAGCACTCTGTGAAACGTCACCTAGAGCACTCTGTGAAACGTCACCTAGAGCACTCTGTGAAACGTCACCTCTCCATGTTCTCCAGAGATGCTGCCTGACCCGCTGAGTTACTCCAGCACTCTGTGAAACGTCACCTATCCATGTTCTCCAGAGATGCTGCCTGACCCACTGAGTTACTCCAGCACTCTGTGAAACGTCACCTATCCATGTTCTCCAGAGATGCTGCCTGACCCGCTGAGTTACTCCAGCACTCTGTGAAACGTCACCTATCCATGTTCTCCACAGATGCTGCCCGACCCGCTGAGTTACTCCAGCACTCTGTGAAACGTCACCTATCCATGTTCTCCACAGATGCTGCCTGACTGGATGAATTTAAAAGAGAGTTAGATAGAGCTCTAGGGACTAGTGGAATCAAGGGATATGGGGAGAAGGCAGGCACAGGTTACTGATTGTAGATGATCACAATGAATGGCGGTGCTGGCTCGAAGGTCCAAATGGCCTCCTCCTGCAACTATTTTCTATGTTTCTATGACCCGCTGAGTTACTCCAGCATTTTGTGTCTCGCTCAAGATTCCAGCATCTGTACTTCCTTGTGTCCGTTTATTATTTCTGAAAAGATTTGGGTAGAATTCATCTCCATGTCATCTTGGTGCGTTTCTCTAAAAAAATAAACTGGTCAGTTGATTCCTGACTGAGAACGATAGTTTTAAAAAGTTAGAAGATCGATCTTGGTCAGTCTAAAGAAAGGTCCAGAACCAAAACATCATCTATCCATTTTATCTACAGATGCTGTCTGACCTGTTGAGTTCCTCCAGCACTTTGTGTTTTGCACAAGAAATAAAGTGATTTCTGTGCAAATATCTGAAACTGGTGTATGCATTCCAAAGTTGTGGCATGTGATCATATAGAGGTGTACAAAATCATGAGTAATAGATTGGGTAAACGCACAGTCTCATGCCCAGAGTAGGTGAATCGAGGATCAGAGGACATAGTTTTAAGGTGAGGGGGGAAAGTGTAAGTTTCTGAGTTGTGACTGGAATTTATTTTGGCCACTAGGTGGCAGAACTGGATTAATTTAGTTACGCTTATTATTGTCATGAACTTTTTTGTTGCTTGCTATCCAGTCAGCGGAAAGAATACATATGATTACAATCAAGCCATCCACAATGTACAGATGCAGGATAAAGAGAATAACTTTTATAGTTATAACATAAGATACAAGTCCAGTAAAGTCCAATTAAAGATGGCTCGAAAAGTCTCCAATTAGGTAGATGGTAGGTCAGGACCGCTCTCGACTAGGTGAGAGGATGGTAGTGGACAACCTGTGTGCCTTATTTCGGTTTCGGTGTATTGTTGTCGCATGTATCAGGCTACTACAGTGAAATGAAATTCAAGTAATGGACAATTGGGAGTGCTGGCAGATCAAACTCTAGTGCAGTTTGTTCAGACACAAGGAACTACAGATACTGAAATCTTGCAAAGTCCTGGAGTACCTCAACAGATCAGGCAGCATCTCCGAAGGCAACATTTCGGGTTGGAACCCTTCATCAGACTCCCTGAAGCGGAATCCCAACCCAAAACATCGCCTAACTCCCTGAGTTAGTCCAGCACTTTATGTTCTACCCAATCTGAATGTAATTTCTCTGATGTGGTCTTGAATTTCTCAGGAAAATGATCATTTAAGTCACTATATAAATGGCAAATATTGATCCTATCTGACCACAAACAATCTCAGCCATGCCTTTTTCATTTTTGCGGTTGGCACTCCAATTCATGGTGTACAGAGGTGATGGGGTCGGAGATATTGGGGGGAATCTCAGTGTGGACTATATATCGGCGAGACCAAGCGCAGACAGGGCGATCGTTTCGCTGAACACTTACACCAAGTCTACCGTGGTCCACGCGATATCCCAGCCTCCAAACATTTTAACTCCCCTTCCCTTACTGACCTTTCTGTCCTGGGCCTCTTCCACTGTCAGCGAGGCCACAAGTAAACTGCAGGAACAGCACCTCATAATTTTAATAACATTTCATAATAATAATTTTAAAAGATCAGTCTTAAGAAGGGTCTCGACCCAAAACGATGCTGCCCGACCCCCTGAGTTACTCCAGCATTTTGTGGGTACCTTCGATTTAATCCAGCATCTGCAGTTTTTTTCCTACATCTCATAATCTTGCTTGGGCAGCTTACAACCCAGCGGTATGAATATTCGTTTTTAGTTTAGTTTAGAGATACATTGTAGAAACAAGCCCTTCAGCCTACCGGGTCCACACCGACCAGCGATCACCACGTACTCTAGCACTGGCGGGTAGCTAATGTTGTCCCACTTTTTAAGAAAGGAGGGAGAGAGAAAATGGGAAATTATAGACCAGTTAGTCTGACATCAGTGGTGGGGAAGATGCTGGAGTCAATTATAAAAGACAAAATTGCGGAGCATTTGGATAGTAGTAACAGGATTGTTCCGAGTCAGCATGGATTTACGAAGGGGAAATCATGCTTGACTAATCTTCTGGAATTCTTTGAGGATGTAACTAGGAAAATTGACAGGGGAGAGCCGATGGATGTGTTGTACCTTGACTTTCAGAAAGCCTTTGACAAGGTTCCACATAGGAGATTAGTGGGCAAAATTAGAGCACATGGTATTGGAGGTAGGGTACTGACATGAATAGAAAATTGATTGATTGACAGACAGAAAGCAAAGAGTGGGGATAAATGGGTCCCTTTCAGAATAGCAGGCAGTAACTAGTGAGATACCGCAAGGCTCGGTGCTGGGACCGCAGCTATTTACAATATACATTAATGACTTGGATGAAGGGATTAAAAGTACCATTAGCAAATTTGCAGATGATACAAAGCTGGGTGGTAGTGTGAACTGTGAGGAAGATGCTATGGGGTTGCAGGGTGACTTGGACAGGTTGTGTGAGTGGGCGGATGCATGGTAGATGCAGTTTAATGTCGATAAGTGTGAGGTTATCCACTTTGGTGGTAAGAATAGGAAGGCAGAGTATTATCTGAATGGTGTCAAGTTAGGAAAAGGGGACGTACAACGAGATCTGGGTGTCCTAGTGCATCAGTCACTGAAAGGAAGCATGCAGGTACAGCAGGCAGTGAAGAAAGCCAATGGAATGTTGGCCTTCATAACAAGAGGAGTTGAGTATAGGAGCAAAGAGGTCCTTCTGCAGTTGTACAGGGCCCTAGTGAGACCGCACCTGGAGTACTGTGTGCAGTTTTGGTCTCCAAATTTGAGGAAGGATATTCTTGCTGTTGAGGGCGTGCAGCGTAGGTTTACAATACAATACAATACAATACAATATATCTTTATTGTCATTGTACCCAGGGGTACAACGAGATTGGGAATGCGCCTCCCATACGATGCAATAATTTAAGTAATTTAGACAACAGCAACCCAACGAAACAAATGTAACAGTTTTAGACAGGGTAAAGTGCAAGTTGATCTATGCGTTGTGACCATCCGGCTCAGCAGGACTGGTTCATAGCAGCTATGGCCCTGGGGATGAAGCTGTTCCTGAGTCTGGAGGTGCGGGCGTAGAAGGCCTTGTATCGTCTGCCCGATGGAAGGAGTTCGAACAGACTGTTGCAGGGGTGTGAAGAGTCTTTGTGGATGCTGGTGGCTTTTCTGAGGCATCGTGTGTTGTAGATGCCCTCCAAGTCTGGTAGCTGTAAACCTAGTACTAGGTTTACTAGGAAAAACTTTTTCAGTCAGAGAGTTGTGAATCTGTGGAATTCTCTGCCTCAGAAGGCAGTGGAGGCCAATTCTCTGAATGCATTCAAGAGAGAGCTAGATAGAGCTCTTAAGGATAGCGGAGTCAGGGGGTATGGGGAGAAGGCAGGAACGGGGTACTGATTGAATGGCTTGGGTTCACATTGAATGGCTCAAAGGGCCGAATGGCCTCCTCCTGCACCTATTGTCTATTGTCTATCCTACACACTTTCCCCCCTCACCTTAAAACTATGTCCTCTGGTCCTCGATTCACCTACTCCGGGCATGAGACTCTGTGCGTTTACCCAATCTATTCCTCACAATTTTGGACACCTCTATATGATCACCCCTTATCCTCCACTCCAAGGAATAAAGTCACAGCCTGCTCAACCTCTGTCTGTAGCTCAGGCCCTCGAGGGACTGTGCAATAGGGTGAGGCTGAACAGGCTAAGAATGTCTCTTCTGAATGGCTTGCTATTGTTACATAAAAGTGCAGTCAGTAAAATTATGATTTTGATTTTGAATGTTGTTTTCACAGAGATGATGGTAAAGATGGCTTGAAGTTCTACACAAATCCATCGTATTTCTTTGATCTGTGGAAGGAAAAGATGCTTCAGGACACTGAAGATAAAAGGAAAGAAAGGAAACAAAAGGTTCTTTCATTAAGTTTATAAATTTGAAAAAAAGATGTTTGAGTGCAATGAAAGAATAAATACAGGCATCTTGTAGAATCATTTTAAGCATTTTAAAAGGAGACACAAGAAATTGCAGGCGTTGAAATAATGAACGAAACACAAAGTACTGGAGGAACTGAGCGAGTCAGGCAGCACCTGTGGATGGAATAAACTGGCCTGGAGAGAGGTCCTGACCCGAAACAGATGCTGTCTGATCCACAGTAATAGTCATGCGGCACAGAAACAGGCTCTTCGGCCCAACTCATCCATGCCGTCCAAGGTGTACCATCTGAGGTAGTCCCTTTTGCCTACTCTTAGCCCATATCCCTCTAAAACATTTTCTATCCATGCACGTGTGTCTTTTAAATGCTATTATAGTATCTGCCTCAACTACTTCCTCTGGCAGCACGTTCCATACACCAAGCTGAAGCAGGGTCACAACTCAAAATGTCGCTCGTCCATGTTCTCCGCACTTTGTGTCCTTGTGTGTATGAACCAGCATCTGCAGTTCTTTGGTTCTATACTTTGTATGAAAAAATTGTCCCTCGGGTTTGTATTAAATCTTGTTCCTCCGGCACTTTGTGCTTTGCTCAAGTTTTATTAACTTTGCTATAATTAATGAGCAGGCTCGGGAAGGTTGCAATTCCCATATGGCTTCATCTAGTTAAGTACCTCACTGCATGTGCCTCTTCCCCTTTTTAATAGGTTTCTGTGAACCCTTGACTTAGTATTTTATCTGCACTGTCTCTCCCTCTTTAGTATTTCTTGACTGAGTTATAGATGTGTGTCATGTCTTTAAGTAAATCACTTAGTTTAGTTTAGAGATCCAGCACGGATACAGGCCCTTCGGCCCACTGTCCGTGCCGACCAGCGATCCACACGCACTAACGCTATTCCACACACTGGGGACAATTTACATTTATACCAGGTCACTTAACCTACAAACCTGTACGTCTTTGGAGTGTGGGAGGAAACCGAAGATCTCGGAGAAAAAACCCACGCAGGTCACGGGGAGAACGTACAAACTCCGTACAGACCGCACCCATAGTCAGGATGGAACCTGGGTCTCTGGCGCTGTGAGGCAGCAACTCTACCGCTGCGCCACTGGAAAGACTGGAGTGACTGGAATACACTGGAATTTAGAAGGATGAGAGGAGATCTTATCGAAACGTATAAGATTATTAAGGGGTTGGACACGTTAGAGGCAGGAAACATGTTCCCAATGTTGGGGGAGTCCAGAACAAGGGGCCACAGTTTAAGAATAAGGGGTAGGCCATTTAGAACTGAGATGAGGTAAAACCTTTTCAGTCAGAGAGTTGTGAATCTGTGGAATTCTCTGCCTCAGAAGGCAGTGGAGGCCAATTCTCTGAATGCATTCAAGAGAGAGCTAGATAGAGCTCTTAAGGATAGCGGAGTCAGGGGGTATGGGGAGAAGGCAGGAACGGGGTACTGATTGAGAATGATCAGCCATGATCACATTGAATGGCGGTGCTGGCTCGAAGGGCTGAATGGCCTCCTCCTGCACCTATTGTCTATTGTGTATTGCCACCGTGCCGCCCTCTTGCAAAGACCCTTTTGAATACTTTAATATTACTCGACTTTTCTCCTTACGTTAACTCTATGATTGTGGAATTGATGGCACATGAACATCTAACTTATCACCCAATTTTACCTGCAGCAAAAACCAATCGATCGTCCTCGAGAACTGGACAAAATGCCTCGAGCTCCTCAGGACAGGCGAAAGGTGTGGGAGAAGCAAGCGCCAGGCTTGGAACTTGCAGCTGATGGAGACTTTCCACAGAAAAACAGAGATAATATTAATGGACCACCAATGTACCCCGAACCAAGGTTTGTATCTGGTCTGCATGAAATCTCAAGACCAAACATGCATGTTTTTGTGTGAGTCAGATTGTAGAATGAAGCTCGGTTCAGTTGAGTTTATTGTCACGTGCACTGAAGTACAGTGAGAAGCTTTCGTTGCGCGCTATCCAGTCAGCGGAAAGATTACAATCATGATTACAATCGGGCCATTTATAGTGTAGAGATTTAAAAGTGGAGAGATTGTAATATGTGATTGCAGATCTGCTTCTGTGACCAGCACGCAATTAGTTGCCTGGGTTGGGCACCATCTTGGAAGCAAAAAAAAAAGGATCTTTCTGGTACATTAGACTTTAGAGATACAGCGTGTAAACAGACCCCTGGGACCACCGTGTACGCGCAGCCCAGCGATCATCGCGTACACGAGCTCTATTCTACCCCCTAGGGACGATTCACAATTTGTTTTACCGACGCCAATTAACCTACAAACCCGTACGTCTTTGGAGTGTGGTAGGAGACCGGAGCACCCAGAGAAAACCCACACGGTCACGGGGAGAACGTACAAACTCCGTACAGACAGCACCAGGGACTGGGTTGTAAGGCAGCAACTCTACCACTGCGCCACTGTGCCGCCCAAATACTATGTTGACTGAAGACAAATATTGAAAAATATCTTTAATATTTTCAAATTTAAAATCACATTTTAAATCATGCACCATTTTCATGTCTTTGAATGATTGAGTTGTTGTATACTGCTGTCCAGAAAGAATTATTTCCTGTTCCTCCACTAAATAAAATACAAAATTTGTAGTATCAAAAAAGCCATTAAAGTAATGGTTGGTCAAAGAACGAATTGAATTTTGTGTGATATCTCATAATGTTTTTGCCAATTGACTCTTGTTGGTGGTGTGTAATATGTAGTAGGAATGTAATATGGCCTGAGTATAGAAGTTGGGAGGTCATTTGCAGTTATATAAGACGTTGGTGAAGCCGCATTTAGAGTATTGTGTTCAGTGCTGGGCACCATGTTATAGGAAAGATGTTGTCAAGCTGGAAAGGGTGTGGGGAAGATACACAAGGATGTTGCCAGGACACGAGGGCCTGAGTTGTAGTGAGAGGTTTAGCAATAGACAATGGACAATAGACAATAGGTGCAGGAGGCCTTCGAGCCAGCACCACCATTCAATGTGATCATGGCTGATCATTCTCAATCAGTACCCCGTTCCTGCCTTCTCCCCATACCCCCTGACTCCGCTATCCTTAAGAGCTCTATCTAGCTCTCTCTTGAATGCATTCAGAGAATTGGCCTCCGCTGCCTTCTGAGGCAGAGAATTCCACAGATTCACAACTCTCAGTTCTAAATGGCCTACCCCTTATTCTTAAACTGTGGCAGGCTGGGACTCTATTCCTTGGAGCGCTGGAGGATGAGGGGTGATCTTATAGAGGCGTACAAAATAATGAGAGGAATAGATTGGGTAGACGCACAGAGTCTCTTACCCAGAGTAGGGGAATCGAGAACCAGGGGACATAGTTTTAAGGTGAGGGGGGGGGGGATTTAATAGGAATCTGAGGGGTAAATTTTTTACATGGGTGTATGAATGAGCTGCCAGAGGTGGTAGTTGAGGCAGGGACTATCACAACGTTTAAGAATCATTTGGACAGATACCTGGATTGGACTGGTTTAGAGGGATATGGGCCAAACGTAGGTAGGTTGGGACTAGTGTAGATGGGACATGTTGGTCAGTGTGGGCAAGTTGGGCCCAAGTGCCAGTTTCCAAGCTGTGTGATACTATGACTCTATGACTGTGCCCCTGTGAATATAACTCTCATGATGATTCTCTCCTTTTTAAGGAAGGAAATATGCATTGAACATAACGAGGACCACCTTGATCACCTTGTACAGTCCACGGTGCCCTTTAGGCACATTACTGAAAATGCCAGTGGCATAAGTGACAAATTCTTTGTGTCCAGACCACACGAGCCACCGCCACCACCACCAATACAGACGGCAGTCGTCATGAAGTCCGTCCTTCCAGCTTTCAGGTAACTAAACTGCACTGCGTTCAATGGTGCTTTATCTGCCACATGTGCAACTGCACTGTCAAATGCTTTTTTTTTTGCATTCAGGTTAAGTTAAAAAAATCTTACTATAAATACATAGGCACAATCGTACAAGAGCTTAGGAATAATAGATTACACTGAGGCAGTACACAAGAGTACACAAAAGTCTAACATGGGCAAGACCTAAACTGTGAATGGTGGTGCTCTGGGAAGTAGAGCAGAGGTATCTAGGATCCCCGTGCAGGTAAATAGTTCCTTGAAGGTGGCGTCACAGGTACAAAGGGTGGTCAAAAAGGCTTATGGCACATTGGCCTTCATCAGTCAGAGTGTTGAGTATAGACATTGCAGTTCAGCGTCTTGCAGTTGCTATTCTTTAAGACATGGGTGAGGCCACATTTAGAGCAATGTGTTCAGTTTTGGGCACTGTGTTATAGGAAAGATGTTGTTAAGTTAGAATGCTGTGGAGAAAAGTTGCGAGGATGTTGCCAGGACTTGAGGGCCTGAGCTACGGGGAGAGGTTGAGTAGGCTGGGACTCTATTCCTTGGAGCACAGAAGGATGGGGGGTGATCTCATAGAGGTGTACAAAATCATGAGAGGAATAGATTGGGTGGATGCACAGAGTCTCTTGCCCAGAGTAGGGGAATCGACAACCAGAGGGCATAGGTTTAAGGTGAAGGGGGAATGATTTAATAGGAATCTGAGGGGTAACTAGTGGGTTATATGGAATGAGCTGCCGGAGGAAGTAGTTGAGGCAGGAACTATAGACAATAGGTGTAGGAGTAGGCCATTACTATCGCAACATTTATGAATTAGACAGGATAGGACAGGTTTAGAGGGATCTGGGCCAAGCGCAGGCAGATGGGACGAGTGTAGATGGAACATGTTGGCCGGTGTGAGCAAGTTGGGCTGAAGGGCCTGTTTCCACACTGTATCACTCTATGACTCTATGACTGGTGTAGCTGGGACATGTTGGCCGGTGTGTTTCCACACTGTATCACTCTATGACTCTGTGACTAGTGTAGATGGGACATGTTGGCCGGTGTGAGCAAGTTGGGCTGAAGGGCCTGTTTCCACACTGTATCACTCTGTGACTAGTGTAGCTGGGACATGTTGGCCGGTGTGTTTCCACACTATATCACTCTGTGACTAGTGTAGCTGGGACATGTTGGCCGGTGTGTTTCCACACTATATCACTCTATGACTCTATGACTGATGTAGCTGGGACATGTTGGCCGGTGTGTCTACGACTGGTGTAGCTGGGACATGTTGGCCGGTGTGTTTCCACACTGTATCACTCTGTGACTAGTGTAGTTGGGACATGTTGGTCGGTGTGTTTCCACACTGTATCAGTCTGTGACTAGTGTAGCTGGGACATATTGGCCGGTGTGTTTCCACACTGTATCACTCTAAGAGTTGCTAAGTTTCTGGCGCCAGCTTGCATCATTCAGATTTTTTAATTTGTAGCGTTATGGCCACAGAGGCCTGCTTGTTGTCTGCGTAATTTTGATCACCACATCATTTGATTTGCGGTAACGGTGCCTTGGGTTTGCTTTTCAGCTCCAATTCCGAGCTGATGGACCATCGACTGCGATCGCCAGCGACGAGCAAGGCCACGGTGTTTGTCAGCCCAGCCGTCCCACCTCCCCCTCCTCCACTGCCACCACCCCCGCCGCCTCTCCCTCTCACTGCACCTGGGGCTTCAGTCAAAGTCGCCGCCAACCCTCCCCCTGCCTCTCTGGTGTCCCACCCCATGGTCTCGATGCCCCCGGCCACCCCTCTCCAGATTGCCCCTGGGGTGCTCCACCCGGCTGCCCCCCCCGTGGCTCCCCCCTTAATAAAGCCCGTCCTCCCCGTCTCCGTCATGCTGCCCGTGGTTGACATGACAACCTTCCCGGCTCAGACCAACGGAGGACAGGGGCTTCCTCCCCCGCCACCGCCCCCACCACCTCCGCCGCCCCCCTCGGGCCCGCGGTCCTTCTCGCCGCTCGGAGGGCCCGTCCCACCGCCCCCTGGACCCCCTCCCCCACCCTCCTTCGGTTCGAGATCCACTCTCCCCTCGGTCCCACCATCGTCTCCTTCGCAAGCCCACCCAGGATCTGATGCCAAGCGCCACCCGTCTTCTCTGCCGGTGATAAGTGATGCAAGGAGCGTTCTTCTCGAAGCGATTCGTAAGGGTATGTTCAATGATGGTGCCATGCTTAATGACTGGTTGACCACAAGAAATTGCAGCGAAACGTGGACACAGCCCAGACCATCACACAAACCAACCTCCCTTCCATTGACTCCATCTACACATCATGCTGTCTTGGCAAGGCCAGCAGCCCAGACCATCACACAAACCAACCTCCCTTCCATTGACTCCATCTACACCTCACGCTGCCTCAGCAAGGCCAGCAGCATAATCAAGGACCAGTCTCACCCCGGCCACTCCCTCTTCTCCCCTCTCCCATCAGGCAAAAGATACAGAAGTGTGAAAACGCACACCTCCAGATTCAGGGACAGTTTCTTCCTAGCTGTTATCAGGCAACTGAACCATCCCACCACAACTAGAGAGCAGTGCTGAACTACTATCTACCTCATTGGTGACCCTCGGACTATCATTGATCAGACATTGCTGGCCTTACCTTATACTAAACATTATTCCTTTATCATGTATCTATACACTGTAAATGTTGTAAATGGATCAATCTTTCTGCTGACTGGTTGGCACGCAAACAAAGCTTTTCACTGTACCTCGGGTATTACCCTGAAATTAAACTGGCAGTTGTCAGGTAACTAAACCATCCAACCAACAACTAGAGATAAGTCCTAGGCTACTATACCTCATTGGAGACCCTTGGACTATATTTGATTGGACTTTACTGGACATTTCTCTTGCACTAAATGTTTTTCACGTTATTTCCTTTATCCTGTATCTATCTGTACACTATGGACGGCTCGATTGTAATCATGTATAGTCTTCCCGCTGACTGGTTAGCATGTAACAAAAGCTTTTCACTGCTCCTCGGTACACGTGACAATGAACTAAACTGAACTGATATCGATATTGTGGAAACAGAACCACAGATGTTCGTTAATACACAAAAGGACATAAAGTGCTAGAGTAACTCAGTGGGTCAGGCAGCATCTCTGGAGAACATGGATAGGTGACGTTTCACAGAGTGCTGGAGTAACTCAGCGGGTCAGGCAGCATCTGTGGGGAACATGGATAGGTGATGTTTCACAGAGTGCTGGAGTAACTCAGCGGGTCAGGCAGCATCTGTGGAGAACATGGATAGGTGACGTTTCACAGAGTGCTGGAGTAACTCAGCGGGTCAGGCAGCATCTGTGGAGAACATAGATAGGTGACGTTTCACAGAGTGCTGGAGTAACTCAGCGGGTCAGGCAGCATCTGTGGAGAACATGTATAGGTGACGTTTCACAGAGTGCTGGAGTAACTCAGCAGGTCAGGCAGCATCTGTGGAGAACATGGATAGGTGACGTTTCACAGAGTGCTGGAGTAACTCAGCGGGGTGAGGTAGCATCTCTGGAGAACATTGATAGGTGACGTTTCACAGAGTGCTGGAGTAACTCAACAGGTCAGGCAGCATCTCTGGAGAACATGGATAGGTGACATTTCAGGTCAGACGAAGAAGGATCTCGATCCAAAAGCCTCACCTATCATGTTCTCCAGAGATGGTACCTGACCCACTGAGTTACTCCATCACTCTGTGAAACGTCACCTATCCATGTTCTCCACAGATGCTGCCTGACCCGCTGAGTTACTCCAGCACTCTGTGCCCTTTTACAACGCCGGTTGGATTCTGACCTTGGGTGTTGTCCGTGTGGAGTTTGCACCTTCTCCTTGTGACCGCATGGGCTTCCACCAGGTGCTCCAGTTTCCTCCCACATCCCAAAGACGTGCAGATTTGTAGGTTAAATGGCTGCTGTAAACTGGTCCCAGTGTGTAGGGAGTGAGTGAGGAAGTGGGATAATCCCACCAGACTCAGGAACAGCTTGTTCCCCTCTGTTATCAGGCTTGTGAACCATCCTTTCATAAGCTAGAGTACTGTCCAATTCACCTCTACCCCATTGGACTTTGTCTGTGGAACTGATGCGCTACAATGCTGAGAACTATATTCTGCACTCTGTATCTTCCCCTTTGCTCCACTATTGTACTTGAGTTTGAAATGGTTGTATCTATGTATGGTATATCTGTATGTAAAACAAAACTTTTTACTGTACCTCGGTACATGTGACAATAACAAACCTAAATTAATGGCTTATGGAAGGACCGTTCGGAGGTCTGATAACAATACCGCACATTCCGAGAGCACTACGGCACGGAAATAGGGCCTTCTCTGGTTGTAGGTTAATGGATATTTTTAAAGTGGAGATTAACAGCTTCTTGATTAGTGAGGGTGTCAGGGGTTATGGGGAGAAGGCAGGAGACGGGTTGAGAGGGAAAGATAGATCAGCCATGATTGAATGGCGGAGTAGACTAGATGGGCCGAATGGCCTTGTTCTGCTCGTATCACTTATGAACTAGGTTAATTAGCTTTGGTTAAAATTGTAAATTGTCCCGAGTGTGTAAGATCTCTCAACTAAAGTTTAGTTTAGTTTAGAGATACAGCGCGGAAACAGGCCCTTCGGCCCATCGAGTCCGAGCCGACCAGCGATCCCCACACATTAGCACTACCCTACACACACTAGTGACAATTTTACATTTACACCCAGCCAATTAGCTTACAAACCTGTACGTCTTTGGAGTGTGGGAGAAAAATAGAGATCTCGGAGAAAACCCACGCAGGTCACGGGGAGAACGTACAAACTCCGTACAGATGGCACCCGTGGTCGGGATGGAAGCCGGGTCTCTGGCGCTGTAAGGCAGTAGCTCTACCGCTGCGCCACAGTGCCGCCCACTACACTACCTGGATCTACGCATTTAATGACTATACATTTTAAGGATTCCACCGACATAATGGAATTTGCAGTTGTCATCATTTTTTTTTTTTTAACATCAAATTATTCTAATGTGGTGTTGTGGGCTAAACTAAACACTTTGAAATGAAAACCTATTGAAACGTTTTAATGAAGAGAAAATCTCCTTGGTCGGCAGGCATTCAACTTCGCAAGGTGGAGGAGCAGCGAGAACAAGAGGCAAAGCATGAACAGGTTGGCAATGATGTTGCCACCATCTTGTCCCGCCGCATCGCGGTGGAGTACAGCGACTCTGAAGACGACTCGGAGTTTGACGAGGTGGACTGGCTGGAATGACCAACTCCCGACAGAGCTCGCTCCTCTCATTCATTGTGGTACTCAGTCCATGGGAACGGATCACACATTTCATAACCGGGTCGGTCGGGGTTAGGGTGGGGGGGGGGAAGGGGGTCTGTATTTGTAATACCGAACTTAACAGAGACTTGATAGCAGTTTTCTGGGAAGGAAGAGGCATAACTAATTTTTGGTTCACCCGTACATTACTTTTCTTCATTCAGGCTGGTGTTTGTGTGCTGATTACAGTTGTGTGGAGAGAGTGTGTTTTTTTTAAACAAACAAAAAAAAAAGCCACTAAGTATTAAAATTGGGACACCTTACATTGCCACAAGACCCTGTTTTGGGAATCCTGTGCTTTGTCTGAATGCACTGGACTTTGGGGTAAATGTACTTGTACCTTCAGTGTGGACGGCAGCTCTAACCTGTATTGTTGAATCACATTAGAAGCACTATTTGTAAGCCAAGTCTTGCGATGTAGCTGTTTGAGAGTGGAGAGAGAGAACCGGCCCTTGTAGAACACATTGCCCCAAAGTCAGTTGTAAAACCATATGCACTAATACTCCTTCATGAGTAAATTGACTGCCTGTAATTAATAGAAGTCTTTGATACATTGTTGTGACATGCCTTACTCTAACATTAATAATTTAAATACAACTCATTTTTGGTTGAATGTACTATTTTGCCTGCACATGTGTTCATCTGTGAAAACTACTGACTAGAAGACACTACATTACCTATTTAACTGCAAGTGATACAAATGCGTTTTCTGGCATTTACTGTATTTAATAAATCGATTTGTTTGAAATCTCTTTAGTGATTTGTATATTGTCCTTTAAAATCCAAACACCAATTTGTTGCCTCTGGTAATTTTGTGGCCTTAATGTAATAATTCAGAAAATCCAATATGTACTTGCATGTTTAGTCACTGGGTTATGTTGCATTTCAATAATCGTCAAGAGTGTTCAGTCATTCAGTTGATACCAACAACAGAACAATTAAATTCTTATTTGCAGCAGCATAACAGGCCTATAAACTCGATTCACTCAGATGATACACACACAACAAAAATTCAATAAATCAATAACCACAACATGGTTTGGGCAGCATAGTGGCGCAGCGTTAGAGTTGCTGCCTTACAGCGCCAGAGTCCCGGGTTTGATCCTGACTACGGGCACTGTCTGTGTGGAGTTTGTACGTTTTCCATGTGATCTAGCATTTATTTCGAGAGGGCTAGAATACCAAAATAGATGTAATGCTGAGGCTCTGTAAGGCGATGGTCAGGCCGCATTTGCAGTATTGTGAGCAATGTTGGGCACTGTATCTGAGGAAGGATGTGCTGGCTCTGGAGAGGGTCCAGAGGAGGTTTACAAGAATGATCCCAGGAATGAGTGGGTTAACATACGATGAGCATTTGACACAGCCTCAAAATTAAAGGATGATCCTTTAGGAAGAAGACGAGGAGGAATTTCTTTAGTCAGGGGGTGGTGGATCTGTGGAATTCTTTGCCACAGAAGGTTGGATGTCAATGGATATTTTTAAGGCAGAGATAGATAGATTCTTGATTAGTACGGGTGTCAGAAATTATGGGAAGAAGTTAGGAGAATGGAGTTAGGAAGGGGATATAGATCAGCCATGATTGAATGGCAGAGTAGACTTGATGGGCCGAATGGCCTAATTCTGCTCCTATCACTTGTGACCATGTGAGTTTTCTCCGGGTGCTCCGGTTTCCTCCCACACGCCAAAGACATACAGTTTTGTAAGTTAATTGGCTTTTGAAAATTGTTCCTAGTGTGTAGGATCGTGTTAGTGTACGGGATGATTGCTGGTCTGCACAGACTTGGTGGGACGAAGGGCCCGTTTCCAGGCTGTATCTCTGAACTAAACTAAACATTGGTGCAAAATAAAACCAACACCCTTAGTGCAAGCACAAACAGTCCATAGATATTCATTGTTGAGGTTAGCGTTGAAGAGCCTGATGGTTGTTTGCAAGAAGTTATTCCTGAAGCTGGTTTTCAGACCCCATATACCACTTTCCTGATGGCAGGAGTGAAATGAGAGCATGGCCAGGATGGTGTGAGACTTTGACATTGGCTGCCTTTTTGAGGCTTTACCTCCAGTAGATCCCTTCGAGAGTGGGAGTTCAGTACCTGGCAGTGTATCATTGACTACAATCTCCTTCATTCCCGGGCATTCGAGTTGCTGAACCAGGCCATGATGCAACCAGTCAACATGTACATCTGTAGAGGTTCCAGAGAATATTCGTCAACATGTCATGACTTCTCAGGAAGTAGAGGCATTTCTTTGTGATTGCATCAATGTGCAGGGCCCAGGAGAGATCTTCAGAGGGATGCACGTCCAATAACGTTGAAAATGTCTACCCGTCACAGGTGGGCCAAGTGTGGAATGTAGGCTGGGACTGTCTTCACGCTATATTTAAAATTGATAACCACCTTTCTTGAAGGAGGGGGGCACAGTTGGTAGAGTTGCTGCCACACAGCTCCAGAGACCCGGGTTCGATCCTGACTACGGGTGCTGTCCTCACAGAGTTCTCCACGTGACCACGTGGGTTTCCTCCAGATGCTCCGGTTTCTCCCCACACTCCAAAGACGTGCAGGTTTGTAGGTTAATTGATTTTTTTTTAGATTTAGATTTAGAGTTGCAGCGCGGAAACAGGCCCTTCGGCCCACCGAGTCCGCGCCGCCCAGCGATCCCCGCACATTAACACTATCCTACACACACTAGGGACAATTTTGACATTTACCCAGCCAATTAACCTACAAACCTGTACGTCTTTGGAGTGTGGGAGGAAACCGAAGATCTCAGAGAAAACCCACACTGGTCACGAGGAGAACGTACAAACTCCGTATAGACGGCGCCCGTAGTCAGGACCGAACCTGGGTCTCCGGCGCTGCATTCGCTGTAAGGCAGCAACTCTACCGCTGCGCCACCGTGCCGCCCTAAATTGGTTTTGATAAATTGCCCCGAGGATAGAACTAGTGTGCAAGTGATCGTTGGTCGGCGTGGACTCTGTGGGCCAAAGGGCCTGTTTCCACGCTGTATCTTTTTTTTAATTTAGCGCTACAGAGTTGTTAACGGGCCTTTCTGCCCACCAAGTCCGTGCTGACCAGCGATCACTGTACACTAGCGCTATCCTACATACTAGGGGCAATTTACAATCTCCACCGAAGACAATTAACCTACAAACCCGCACGTCTTTGGAGCGCGGGAGGAAACCGGAGCACCCGGAAAAAACCCGCTCGGTCACATGGAGAACGTGCAAACTCCGTAGGGGCAACATTCCTAGTCAGGATTTAACCCAGGTCACTGTCAGGCAGCAACTCTGCCACTGTGCCACCATGCTGCCCTTATCTCGAAAGTATCTCAAAAACTAAAACTAATAAATGATGAATTGTGGCATGATCAAGGGGTTTCTGCGCCGAGCTTTCGCCCGACCTAAGGTTCCCGTGCCTTGCTCTGATCCCTTGACCAGGCCGCGCACACTGGTTCCCCGTGAGTGGTTCGACCCACTCACCCCTTACGGTTCTAGACACTGGGCTTAGATGCAGGAGCTCTTATAGTGCAGAAAAAATTCAACCAGACCAGATTTTAAAACCAGGGTTTAAATGAAAAAGGCTTTTATTCAGCACTTGGGACTATTGTCCATGAATACTTATACAGTTCTATAATACATGTCTATGAAACACATACCGAATCACACGAATACTTATAACTATGAATCATAAAACACACACAGTTCTATAAGACATATACACGAATACCTTTTACTTATGAATTCTTAAACACAGTTCTGCAAGACACATACACGACTGTAAGATGGGGAACGCACAACGCATCGCAACCTTGACCAACACATATTTTAGTACACACCCAACGTTTATTCACAACCACCCTCCCCTCTACACTAAACTATGTCCAGGATATGTAGGATTTGGAATGCATGCTCACCATGGGGCTATTACTGGGGTTACTGGCTGTTCGTTTGGCAGTATTTCTCTTCGAGTTGCGTGCCTGTTCCTCTCTCTTGCATCCGTTTTTCTTGCCTGTCTTTTCTTCCTCCTGCATCCGTTTTCTTGCCTGCTTGCGTTTCTTGCAGGTTTTCTTCTAGCTTCAGCTTCTTCCTCCAGTATTTCTTCTTTACTTCAGACTTCGAACCCGGTTTTCTCTGCGCTTCTTGCCTCCTGTCCGTCTTAACTTTTTCACCCAAAGTAGTGGCCAGTTATACTGTTTCTGACCCGTCCTATCTCCCGCCAGATCTTGGAATCTTTTTGTTCAAAAGATATGTATGAGGTTTTATCTTCTGATCTGCCTTATGTTCCGGGATACCGGGGATGGCCAGACGGTGTAAATTGGGATTTCATTGTGAGGTGATGGGTGTTAACTGGTTTCCCATCATCTACCAGGTAGTTTTCTATGGGCTATTGTGCCCCCTCACTGAGATGAACTGTTTAGGTCGGCTTGGGGCATTGTGAGTATGCTGATGTCAGCGCCCCAGTGTCTGGACTCCGACCTGGTTTCGTAGGTTTCTGCATGGCCAATACCCATCCTTTGTTCTGGCCATGGCTTTGCAGAAAACCTAGAGACTGGGATGTAAGGTTTTTACCTTTTTTTTGTGGCTGGTCACGAGGTCCTGCAGCCATTTTAGGACCCACAGATTGTGACATCCTTTGGTAAACTGACTGCAGCCTTTCTCCGCTATCAGCCCCAGTCTCCCGTTTAAAATGTCCAAACTGCAGCTCTTTGGTTTTGTGTTGATTTCAGAATGAGGGAAAACTTCTCAAATCTTACATCTTGTTACTTAAAAAAACATCTTCTCGGATGAATTGCCTTACCATTCGCTGATAATCCAGCATTAAATAAACTAGCAGTTGTAGTCCACCTCCAAAATTAACTAGTGTGCAAATATACATCCATCACCATTTGTATCAAATGATTGTTAATGATTCAATTTCTCCGAGAGATTGTAATTATTCCTACACTTTGCAGAGCAAGCCAATGACTCAGTGTATACATGGGAGGAATTAACATTTAAACATTTAACATTTGAAATAAGTGAATCTGGGGAGAATGTAATCCACTCTGACATCCGTTATTGGTTTATGTAATGACTTCAGGAAATGGATTTGATTAATACCATCAACATCATTCAATACTGAGAAAAGTGCAAAATATATTTCAAGGCTCTGACTGCCGACTTAAGTTTTCAGACAGACATTTTTATTTCTCTCTTTGACTGCTCGGGATAGTTACGTTACTTGGCAGATCACATTTGATAAACATCGCGTTCATAGAAAATAGGATCAAGATAAACTTGTGTGGTCCCTCTCCTCAGCTCCGGCATTCAAATTGGTTGACCATCCATCTCAATACCATGCTCCCCCCATTCCCGTTCAGTCCTTCTGCTTTTAGAAATTTATCTCCTTAAATATATTTGGTTATTTACAAAGCCAGAGACTCAGAGAGCGTTTGACTGTAGTTTAGAAGAATAAGAAGGGACCTTATTGAAATGTACCGAATAGTGAAAGGCCTGGATAGAGTGGATGTAGAGAGGATGTTTCCACTGGTGGGAGAGTCTAGGACCAGAGGGTACAGCCTCAGAATTAAAGGACGTTCCTTTAGGAAAGAGATGAGAAGGAATTTCTTTAGTCGGAGGGTGATGAATCTGTGGAAATCTTTGCCACATAAGACTGTGGAGGTCAAGTCAATGGATATTTTTAAGGCAGAGATAGATAGATAGATTCTTGATTAGTACGGGTGTCAGGGGTTATGGGGAGAAGGCAGAAAAATGAGGTTAGGAGGGAGAGATAGATCAGCCATGGTTGAATGGCGGAGTAGACTTGATGGGCCGAATGGCTTAATTCTGCCCCTATCACCTATGGCCATGACCCAGGTTTGATCATGACCTCTGACTCGGGTTCGATCATGACCTCAGGTGCTGTCTGGAGTTCGTCTGACCTCCCTTTATAACTAAGATAGACACAAAATGCTGGAGTAACTCAGCAGGACAGGCAGCATCTCTGGAGAGAAGGAATGAGTGACATTTCGGGTATCAACCCATCTTCAGGCTGACAGTCAGGGGGGAGGGGAACAAGAGCTATAGATGGCGATTATAGAGAGATATAGAACAATGAAATCATGAAAGATATGCAAACAAGTAATGATGATCAAGGAAGCGGTCCATTGTCAGCTGTGGGTTAGGTGGGAATACTTTTACCTTTTACCCCAAAGAATTACACTTTTATAGTTTCCAATCCAGGCATCGTTCTGGTAAACCTCCTCTGCACCCTCTCTAAATCCTCCACATCCTTCTTGTTTACGGGGCGACCAAAACAGCAAGCAATACTCCAAATACAGCCTAACAAACTCCCATAAAGTTGCAACATGATTTCCTGACGCTTATTGCAAAACTCTCCCTGTGATTCATGCTTTTCGTGAACACTCCTAGGAGATTAACTGTCCATTCATCTAAGAAGGCATAGAGTGATACAGCGTGGCAACAGGCCCTTTGGCCCAACTTGTCCATGCCGACCAACATGTCCCATCTACTCTAGTCCCACCTGCCTGTGTTTGGCCCATGTGCCTCTAAATCCAAGCTACCCATGTACCCAGCTAAATATTGCTTAAATGTTGCGATAGTCCCCGCCTCAACGACCTCCTACGGCTGCTCATTCCATACACCTGCCACCCTTTGTGTGAAATAGTTACTCCTCAAGTTCCTATTAAATCTTTCTCCCCCGTCACCTTAAATCTATGAACTCTGATTTTCAATTCCCCTTCTCTGGACAAGAGACTCTGGGCATCTACCCGAGCTATTCCTCTCATAGTCACAGAGTCATGATTTTGTTCGCCTCTATAAGATCATCCTCGTCCTCCAGTGCTCCCAAGGAATAGAGTCCCAACCTGTTCAGCCTCTCCCTGTAGCTCACACCCTCATGTCCTGCCCACATCCTTGTGTATCTTCCCCGCACCCTTTCCAGCTTGACAACATCTTTCCTGTAACATGGTGCCCAGCACTGAACACAAGTCTCTAAATGCGGCTTCACCAACGTCTTGTATAGCTGCAACATGACCTCTCAACTTCTATACTCAGGCCGATCTGTGGAATTCTCTGCCTCAGAAGGCAGTGGAGGCCAATTCTCTGAATGCATTCAAGAGAGAGCTAGATAGAGCTCTTAAGGATAGCGGAGTCAGGGAGCATGGGGAGAAGGCAGGAACGGGGTACTGATTGAGAATGATCAGCCATGATCACATTGAATGGTGGTGTTGGCTCGAAGGGCTGAATGGCCTCCTCCTGTACCTATTGTCTATTGTCTATTGTCATCTTACATTCCTACTACATATTACACACTACCAGCTGGTGAGTTACAAGAGTCAATTGGCAAAAACATTATGAGGTACCACACAAAATTCAATTCGTTCTTTGACCAACCATTTTGTATTTTATTTAGTGGAGGGAATAGGAAATAACCTACGGAGTTTGTACAAGATGTATAAGAAAATAACTGCAGATGCTGGTACAAATCAAAGGTATTTATCCACAAAATGCTGGAGTAACTCAGCAGGTCAGGCAGCATCTCGGTCTGAAGAAGGGTCTCGACCCAAAACGTCACCCATTCCTTCTCTCCCGAGATGCTGCCTGACCTGCTGAGTTACTCCAGCATTTTGTGAATAAATACGGAGTTTGTACGTTCTCCCCGTGACCGTGTGGGCTTTCTCCAGGTGCTCCGGTTTCCTCCCACACTTGATCTTTGACCCGATCTATTCCTCTCATGATTTTACACACCACAGTAAGATCTCCCCTCATCCTCCTGCACTCCAAGGAACAGAGAGACCCAGCCTGCTCAACCTCTCCCTGTAGCTCACAGCCTCGAGTCCTGGCAATAACCTCATAAGTTTTAAAGCTGCTTCTTTGGACTTGGACGTCACTTTGTCATGCAAATATCTGAGTCATCCCTGATCAGAAAAACAAGTGCTTCCATTTTATATTGTTGCAATCCCCTTAATAGAATTCTCTACCAATTAACCTCAGGGTTATATGAGCTGAGGGATCAATTAAGCAGAGTACAACTAATCTAAGGGCACTCCTTAATTATAGCTCTTCTTCAAAGACCTGCGGGGGAATTTAATTATCCATTGTTTCCAATTAGCAATGAAGGGATGGTGCTTATTGATGGCTCCAGAAGAAGCTGGTGAACTTATGGCTGGGTATCACCTTTACTGACGCAAAGAGCTGCCAGTCAATGTTCCATGGGATCTCCAGCACCCAGCAACAGCCATCTCTGACAGGAGCCAATTGTGTGGAGGAAATCACAGCTAGCAAATCAAAATATAGAGTGGGGTGGGAGCTGCTTTATGTCCTCTTCGTTCACCCTGGGTAGTTCCACGGAACTGGCAAAATTTGCAGCAAAGCCTCAACTACGGTTCTCTGAAGCACCAATTGCCACTTTTGATTGTTGTAGTTGATATACGAAAGAAGAAAATATAGAGTCATAGTTATACAGCGTCGAAACAGGCCCACGGCCCAACTTGCCCATACAGGCCAACATTGTCCCATCTGCACTCGTCCCACCTGCCTGCATTTGGCCCGTATCCCTCTAAACCTGTCCTATCCATGTACCTCTCCAAAAGTTTCTGGAACGTTGCAACAGTACCTGCCTCAACCACCTCCAGCGGCAACTTTTCCATACACATACCACGCTCTGTCTGAAAATGTTACCCCTCAGGTTCCTATTAAATCTTTCTCCCCTCACCTTAAACCTACAGCATGTCATAGAGTCACAGAGTGATACAGTGTGGAAACAGGCCCTTCGGCCCAACTCGCCCACATTGGCCAACATGTCCCAGCTACACTAGTCCCACCTGCCTGCGCTTGGTCCATATCCCTCCAAACCTGTCCTATCCATGTACCCGTCCAACTGTTTCTTAAACAATGGGATAGTCCCTGCCTCAACTACCTCCTCTGGCAGCTTTTTCCATACACCCACCACCCTCTGTGTGAATAAAATAAAAAAATTGACTTGACTTGACAACATTACCCCTCGGATTCCTATTAAATGTTTTCCCCTTCACCTTGAACCTATGTCCTCTGGTCCTCGATTCCCCTACTCTGGGTAAAAGACTCTGTGCATCCAGGTAAAAGACTCTGTGCATCCAGAAGATTCTGTGCATGTCCTCTGGTTCTCGATTCCACTATTCTACGCAAGAGACTCGTCTACCTGATCTATTCCTCTCATGATTTTGTACACCTCTATAAGATCACCCCTCATCCTCCTGCGCTCCTAGGAATAGAGACCCAGCCTACTCAACCTCTCCCTATAGCTCACACCCTCTTGTCCTGGCAACATCCTCGTAAATCTTCTCTGTGCCCTTTCAAGCTTGACAACATCTTTCCTATAACATGGTGCGCAGAACTGAATACAATACTCTAAATGTGACCTCACCAATGTCTGGAACAGCTGCACTGTTTTCACTGTGTGTTAGAAAGAACAAAGGATGGAAAATACATGCAAAATTAATGTGCAATAAACTAAACACAAACTCAAACATTTTTTCCAAAAAAACAAGATCTGATGAAAGGACCCATCCCGAAACGTCACCTATTCGTGTTCTCCAGAGATGCTGCCTGACCCGCTGAGTTACTCCAGCACTCTGTGAAACGTCACCTATCCATGTTCTCCACAGATGCTGCCTGACCCGCTGAGTTACTCCAGCACTCTGTGAAACGTCACCTATCCATGTTCTCCACAGATGCTGCCTGTCCTGCTGAGTTCCTCCAGCATTTTGTGTCTTTCTTCAGTGCAAACCAGCATCTGCAGTTCCTTCCTGCACATAACTAATATGTGTTCACAACAAACCCAATAGGTCCCCAAAACTGATAAAATGCAGCTGCATTTGCTAAGTTCACACAGAACGCATGAATATATAATGCACATCGATTCACACTGTAAAATAAAATAAATTTACAGCTCAGGGAAAATGATATGCAGTGATAAATAATTTAATCATACATACTGTAAGTAATGAGTGTAGAGTGCATGAATATAAAACAAAGTATTTGGTCATTAAATGTGAAACTGCTCCCTTTCTCCCTGAAAACTGTAGTAATATGGCTTTTTAAACAAAACAGATGTAACCCCATTTAAAACAAGTGCTGGAGTAACTCAGTAGATCAAGCAGCATCTGTGGAGAAAAAGGATGGGTGATGTTTCGGGTCGAGATCCTTTGTTCTAAGAATAAAGGGGAGGCCATTTAAAACTGAGGTGAGAAAAAACTTTTTCACCCAGAGTGTTTGTGAATTTGTGGAATTCTCTGCCACAGCGGGCAGTGGACGCCAATTCACTGGATGAATTTAAAAGAGAGTTAGATAGAGCTCTGGGGGCTAGTGGAATCAAGGGATATGGGGAGAAGGCAGGCACGGGTTACTGGTTGTGGACGATCAGCCATGATCACAATGAATGGCGGTGCTGGCTCGAAGGGCTAAATGGCCTCTCTGCTGCAGCTATTTTCTATGTTTCAGACTGAAAGCAGAGGGGAGGAGGACAGGAGGTAGGAAAAGACCAGAACAAAGCAGGGCTGCCAACAGATGGCCAAGAAAGGCTGGAGCACACAATGGCCCATTGTTGGCTGGGGAAGAGGTGATAATGAAAGAATACAAGGATGCGAACAGTGGAACTGGTAGGACTAGTCTCTCAACTCTGACCATACTCTACAGATGGACCACAGAAAGCATGTATATGAAAATAACTGCAGATGCTGGTACAAATCGTAGGTATTTATTCACAAAATGCTGGAGTAACTCAGCAGGTCAGGCAGCATCTCAGGAGAGAAGGAATGGGTGACGTTTCGGGTCGAGACCCTTCTTCAGACTGATGTCAGGGGGGCGGGACAAAGGAAGAATATAGGTGGAGACAGGAAGATAGAGGGAGATCTGGGAAGGAGGAGGGGAAGAGCAAAATGTGGTCGTAGAGTAGGAGGGCAGGAGAAATCACAGAGGGGGAGCAGTGAGAGAGCATGTTGCTAAACTCTCGTCGAAGAGAGGAGGAGAACTTCTTCAAAGTGGACATACCTTGAGGAGAAATCGCAGTGGAGCAACAGGTAGTATAAGACAATAACTGCAGATGCTGGAGTAACTCAGCATGTAATCAGGATGTGTCTTGGTCTGGGAACAGCTCCATCCAAGACCACAAGAAATTGCAGAGGATCGTGGACGCAGCCCAGACCATCACACAAACCAACCTCCCTTCCACTGACTCCATCTACACCTCACGCTGCCTTGGCAAGACCAGCAGCATCATCAAGGACCAGTCTCACCCCGGCCACTCCCTCTTCTCCCCTCTCCCATCGGGCAAGAGGTACAGAAGTGTGAAAACGCACAGCTCCAGATTCAGGGACAGTTTCATGGCTGATCATCCAGAATCAGTACCCTGTTCCTGCTTTCCCCCATGTCCCGTGATTCTGTTAGCCCTAAGAGCTATATTTAACTCTCTCTTCAAAACATCCAGTAAATTGGCCTCCACTGCCTTCTGTGACAGAGAATTCCACAGATTCACAACTCTGGGTTGAGAGGAGCAAATTAGGCCATTCGGCCCATTAAGTCTACTCCGCCATTCAATCATGGCTGACCTATCTCTCCCTCCTAACCCCATTCTCCTGCCTTCTCCCCGTAACCCCTGACACCCGTACTGATCAAGAATCTGTCTGTCTCTGCGGGGAATGCCAGGGTTACTTGCAATGAGCGACAGTGGCACGGTGGTGCAGCGGTAGAGTTGCCGCCTTACAGTGAATGCAGCGCCGGAGACCCGGGTTCCACCCCGACTACGGGCGCCGTCTGTACGGAGTTTGTACGTTCTCCCCGTGACCTGCGTGGGTTTTCTCTGAGATCTTCGGTTTCCTCCCACATTCCAAAGACGTGCAGGTTTGTAGGTTAATTGGCTTGGTAAATGTAAAAATTGTCCTTAGTAGGTATAGGATGGTGTTAGTGTGCGGGGATTGCTGGTCGGTACGGACTCGGTGGGCCGAAAGGCCTGTTTTCGCGATGTATCTCTAAACTAAACTAAAGGTATCACAAAATGCTGGAGTAACTCAGCAGGTCAGGCAGCATCTCTGGAGAGAAGGGATGGGTGACGTTTCGGGTCGAGACCCTTCTTCAGACTGATGTCAGGGGGGGCGGGACAAAGGAAGGATATAGGTGGAGACAGGAAGACAGTGGGAGAACTGGGAAGGGGGAGGGGAAGAGAGGGACAGAGGAACTATCTAAAGTTAGAGAAGTCAATGTTCATACCGCTGGGCTGTAAGCTGCCCAAGCGAAATATGAGGAAACTAAGCATCAGCGTGGGCCCATGTTGAAGTGCCTCTCACATGTGGTGTGGGAGTGTGGTCAGTGTGCTGTGCCTGCTGTGTGGAGAGCTTGGGCTTCCTTGGGACACAGGCCGTGCAGTTGAGCTGTAGCACGCTGTATGTTCAGTGGAAGCCCACATTCCACTGAGGTGCCAGACACGGGGACACAGCTCCCCAAGCTCATGATGCCTGCGTCAGGCTCATACATTTCCAGCCCCTCTCACACACAGCACAAGCCCCCGCCACTTCTTCAGCTTCAAAGTTTTAGAAATACTGCACGGAAACAGGCCCTTCAGCCCACCAGGTCCGCGCCGACCCGTGATCACCGCGCATTAACGCATCTGGTCTCCCAAATAAGCCGGCTAGGCAGATGCAGAGAGGGGTGGTTCTGGGACGCCAGAATGCACTGCTGAGCCTACTGGAGACGTCGTGGGTCCAATCAGCGAAACGTCGATGGACGTAGGTGCCCACTTGATAACCCCAATGACGTGTCTGCCTAGCTTTTCTCAACATCGGAGGAGCATAGGTGAGTGCATAAGCCTCCCATCACCACCGGGAGCAAGTTGACATTTGGCACTATGGATTTCTAACATCTTGTCCTGTGTATTTGGAAACGTCCTACACACACTAGGGACAATAGACAATAGACAATAGACAATAGACAATAGGTGCAGGAGTAGGCCATTCAGCCCTTCGAGCCAGCACCGCCATTCAATGCGATCATGGCTGATCACTCTCAATCAGTACCCCGTTCCTGCCTTCTCCCCATACCCCCTCACTCCGCTATCCTTAAGAGCTCTATCCAGCTCTCTCTTGAAAGCATCCAATGAACTGGCCTCCACTGCCTTCTGAGGCAGAGAATTCCACACCTTCACCACTCTCTGACTGAAAAAGTTCTTCCTCATCTCCGTTCTAAATGGCCTACCCCTTATTCTTAAACTGTGGCCCCTTGTTCTGGACTCCCCCAACATTGGGAACATGTTTCCTGCCTCTAATGTGTCCAATCCCCTAATTATCTTATATGTTTCAATAAGATCCCCCCTCATCCTTCTAAATTCCAGTGTATACAAGCCCAATTGCTCCAGCCTTTCAACATACGACAGTCCCGCCATTCCGGGAATTAACCTAGTGAACCTACGCTGCACGCCCTCCATAGCAAGAATATCCTTCCTCAAATTTGGAGACCAAAACTGCACACAGTACTCCAGGTGCGGTCTCACCAGGGCCCGGTACAACTGTAGAAGGACCTCTTTGCTCCTATACTCAACTCCTCTTGTTACGAAGGCCAACATTCCATTGGCTTTCTTCACTGCCTGCTGTACCTGCATGCTTTGGTTTGTCCCGTACGGGACCGCACTTGTCCCGTATTAGGCCCGGGGGGCGTTGTAGGCCTGGATGCTTTAGGCCCGGACACTGTAGGCCCCGACACTGTAGATCCGGACAATGTAAGTCCAGACAGTGTAGGCCCGGACACTGTAAGTCCGGATGGTGTAGGTCCGGACGGTATAGGTCCGGACAGTCTAGGCCCGGAGGCCCGGGCGCCGCCTAATGGAGGTTGCATAGCAACCTGCCTCCCGGCCACCATTGGTGGAGCGGGAGCAGGTGGCCGCTGGCTGGGTGAGGTCACGTGGGTCACGGGGCGCTGACGTCACCTTGTCCCTTATTTGGGAGTGAGATAGTTGGCGACTCTTCCTACATCCCCTCCCCTCTTGCCCCCCCATCCTCCCTTCCCTGGGCCCCACTTGGACTATCCCCCCCCCCCACCCCTCCACTTTATCCCCCTGTCTTCCAGACCAGCAACTCCTCAAACCTGTCTCACCCCTGTTGTTCTTATCTCTGGCATTTGTTCCGTCCGCCTGCCTGTCGAAAAGGCCTGAAATAGAAAGGCCTGGATTGATTGAAGGGCCTGGATAGAGTGGATGTGGAGGGGATGTTTCCACTAGTGGGAGAGTCTCGGACTAGAGGTCGGCCACGATTGAAAGCTGGAGTAGACTTGATGGGTTGAACGGCCTGAAATTCTCCTCCTATAACCTAGGAACTTTTCTGACCTCCCCCCGTGATCGCGTGGGTTTCCTCCGGGTTGCTCTGGTTTCCTTCCACATCCCAAAGACCTGCAGGTTTGTCAGTTAATGGTCCTCGAGTGTGTGTAGGGAGCGGGCGCGAACGTGGCATAAAATATAACGCGTGTCGACGGGGCAGTCGATGGTCGGGGTTTGGAACTGAGAGCATTAGGCCACAAACGCTGCTCCTTGCAACGGCATTTCACACAAAAGTGTAGTCTCGTCTTTCCAACAGGGAATGTTACAATTTAGCATCACCAATTATACACGCAGTAAACCTGATGCATGCTCGTGTTCTCACGGTTTATCGCACCCTATAAATAAAGTTCCAGAATATTTAATTGCCTTTGGAAAGCATGATCAGATAAAAGACTCTTTCAGAGGCAATTGAAGCAGTCACAGTACAGGTGACAAACCGGCATTGGGTGTAATGTGGTTTTAATGACACAGGTAACCAAAGCAACTGTGTATATTACAATAACTCATTGTCGAGTGGGGAATGAGTTTTGGATGAAATTAATAACGTGAAATTGTGAGCCAGGGTAATTAAAGGAATCGCTTGGTTCTCTCTAAAGTTCTCAGAATTGGCTTTGTGCCATCCTTTCATAACATGTGTGACAATAGAATTTTCCCACTGAGGTTATATAATATCCTTTAGAAATTCTGTCGGTGTCACTAACAATGAGTCTTCTCCCTTCTAATGCCCAGTTATGTTGTAAATTTGACATTAGTAGAAACTTTTGATGAACCTTTTGTGTTAATGCGAGCAAGGGTGGCACAGTGGCGCAGCGGTAGAGTTGCCACCTCACAGCGCCAGAGACCCAGGTTCCATCCTGACTACGGGTGCTGTCCGTACGGAGTTTGTACAGGTCTCCCCGTGACTTGCGTGGGTTTCTTCCGGGTTGCCCCGGTTTCCTCACACACTCCAAAAGACGTGTAGGTTTGTAGGTTCGGTAAAATTTCATTTATTTAGGGGTTGTAGACAAGGATGCCCACTATCTCCGCTTCTATTTGCCCTCGTTATAGAACCACTTGCTGAGAGTATTAGATCAAATCCAGACATTCACGGTTATAACACTAAACATACAACCAATAAAATTTCTTTATACGCGGATGATGTATTAATATACATTACAAATCCTAAAATTAGCATTCCGAATTTATTAAATCTCATAACTCAATTTGGTTCATTTTCAAGTTATAGAATTAACTGGTACAAAAGTGAAATTATGCCAATAATGGAACAAAATCCGGCCATACTTCAACAATTTCCTTTTAAAATTGCCTATGAAAAGTTTAAATATCTTGGAATTTACGTGACTAGGAAATATACTTCTTTATTTAATTTAAATTTTCCTCCTTTACTTACTAAATTACACAGAAATATCCAATTTTGGAAAACACTCCCTATATCATTAGTTGGTCGTAGTAATGCTATAAAGATGATCTTTCTTCCACAGCTACTATACTTATTTCAAGCAATTCCGATCTATCTTCCAAAAAAGTTTTTTTTAAAAATCGATTCATTTATTACTAATTTTATTTGGGACTACAAGACTCATAGAATAAATAAAAGACATCTATGTAAGTCTAAAACTAATGGAGGAATTGCCTTACCTAACTTCTTATTTTATTATTGGGAGGTTAATATTAAAAATATAACCTTCTGGTTGGATGACACTGATCAACAACCGGATTGGTTAAAGATGGAGAAAGAGGATTGTTTACCATTTGATATTGGTGCGATCCTCTTAGCTCCAATAAATTTAAATAAAAAAACATATGGAGGTAATCCCATTATACATAGCGTTATCCGTACCTGGAAACAATTAAAACTTACTTTAAAACTGAGTAAATTATCCTCTTTCCTCCCTATTGCGAATAACCCTTCTTTTAAACCGTCTGTCT